>NW_001865060.1:610195-641311 GCF_000002865.3 Monosiga brevicollis MX1
GACCAAAAGGCTTTGGGTATGCACAAACAAATCATAGGGCAACAAACGAACCGCAAGGCATTCAACGACAGTCTTCAGCTCTGGATCACTCTCACGCATAGCCTCAAATCCGACGGCCAGCTCGCCCATGCTCCTGCACCAACGGAGAAAGGATGAGGGCGACACATTTTCATATGCATCACACTGGTGCAAAAGGTTTGGAGGCTGGATGCTAGAAGATGGTGGTGAGGAGCAAGGCCCATGACGCACTGCATGGCATTGGCTGTGGCCAGGCTGTAGTCTTGCAAAGCAGCCGAAACGCCCTTCATCTACACCAGCGATCAATGAGCGGGTGAGCATCGGTGTAAAGACGAGTCGAACGTGCAGGTGCAAAACGTGCCTTGGTGCCAAGGTCTTCGACGTAATCTTCCATAGCCAAGAATCGAGCTGGGATCTCACGGGTCACCGACTAAAGGCCAGAAGCATGCAGGGTGAAATTGCGAAGGCTAACAACCCCCTCCCTCCTAAAAAAAACAAAAACAAAAGCAAAAACAAAACAAAAGCAAACACAACAAAAACCACAGAGCGGTTCATGATCACCTACCCTAGAGACCATTGAATTGATGGATTCGCGGAGTTTGTCCATGCCGCGACGTTCCTTTTCCTTCTGAAACGTCATAAGCTCATGTGAACGCAGGGTCAAGAAGGCCCTGGACGCATGCGTGCACGACACATATTCATGGTGAGCAATAAAAACAAAAAGCAGGCTCACGAGGTCGTTTTGCATGGACGTACACAACGCTATCGTCTTGACTTAACACAGGATGACCAACGACGCGCATCAAGAAGCTAAGCAATCATGCATGCACGTGCAAAAAAAGGAAAAACAAAAGCGGTGAGTGGCAGGAATTGGCCGTGTGCAGGTAAAGGGCGAATGCAACTGGGCTTGGCTAGCGCAAGAGTTGGTATGAAATAATGACCGTACCGCTCCAGGCCATGGCGGCGAGTTTCCAAGAACGCGGGGTCAAACTTGTTCAAGGTGGTGTTGTGTTTGGGCGGTAGAGGCTAGGGATAGAGGTGAGACAAAGGAACTGAGTTGTGCTGTGATGATGAGAGGTGAGTGATGAACACATACTGGGATGATGTAGCCTCGTTGTTGGAAGCACATTTGTTCGCGCAACCACTGCACTCGGGTGATATTTGAGAAAAAAGAAAAGCCATGGCCAGATGGGCGGGTCGAGGTACAATGCAGTGAGAAGACATGGCCCATGTGTGAAGCAAGAGCAAGGTCAAGCGCGTCAGTACAGGCATGGTACGCATTCACAAACCACAAAGTGATTGTAGCGTCGATGAACGTCAAAGGCTGAGCCAGGAAAATGTGTCCGTGAGGTCTATCGGAGCACAAGAGTCAAGTGAGACAGATGCGGGGTACGATATAAAGTTTCGGGGTGGCTGTGATGAATACCTTGGTCGTCACGGTGTAGACCACGTGTCCATCTGTAAAGGATTGAGCAGGCACAGGGAAGGGGTTCTCATTTGAGGTGCACGTAGACAGAGGAAGCGGGCAGGGTGTTGGGCAATGAGGCTGCAGGGAATGAGACAAACCATGTTTGAGAGGCGTGTGTACGGAGATTTCAATGTCTTCAGCTTCGATGGCAGGGGTTGGCATTGGCTGGTGGGCCAGGCGCACGGCCGAGAGCGGGGCATGGGCATTGGCCTACATGCCAACCATCGATAGGTGAGTGGTTCAGCGCAGAAAAGCTCGGCCTAACCAATGGGTGCTTTGCCATGTGGAATTGATCACTGAGCAGCCTTGGGCCAGTTAAAAGCATGGTAATGGTGGCGGAGAGTGGGAATGGGAAGCGATCGCCCCGATCGACAGCGCAATCACAACAAGACACGCCATCGAAGGACTGGGGGTCAAGGGATGGGTCAGAGAGTAGAAAGCAAAACACGCAGCCGGCCACTCTCAAGCAAACGGTAGAAACAACATGACCGCGCTCAAAGTTGGCATCACACAGGCCCAGCGCACCAAACCCAGGCAGAAAGGTGGGGGGGAGGGAGTGTCCGGGTGGCAGGGAGTGAGGAGGGGGGCTCCAGAAACATACCTTCATGCTGTTATCGTCAGTCAATCCTGACACATCGTCTCTTTGCTCACTGTTCAGGCCGGGCAGTGCACGAGCATCGTGCGCACCATCACTGCTTCCCCTTTGACCCCGCCCGTCTTTCTGTTCCGAACGCACCGCGGCCGAGCCCGCCTGGGGACTGTCCGGCAAGCGCGTCGCCGCCGCCGCCACATCGTGATCGACCTCAGCCATCATCTCGACGATCTTGATCTCACTGCCTTCGTCAACTGTAATGCTTTTTGTCAGATTATTTAAAGAGATGGTGACTGTTTTCGTATACTGGCTGCTTGCGCTTTTTCTGCTACAATCCAAGCGACGGGTTGCCTTGCCTGCCTGACTTGGCCTTTGTCGTTGAGAACCTGCTGCAGAAAGACCCGAGCACGCACTCCCTCAAGGCCCAAGGGGTCTCAATGCCAAGGATGCCAACGGTGCCCCGGCAATGGTATCCTTTCAGGCCACCACGTGCGTTTTCGGATTCACATGGACTCTGCAGTTGGCACACGTGATTGATGATGCTTTCAAGGGCCACGGCCTATTTTTAGGAAGAGTGCAATCAACCAAGCGCGTCATGTGTGTGTGTAGTGGATGTGCATTTTTCGCTTTGGTACCGACTGGCGTAGCAGTGCCCTTCCCTCCCTCTTCCTCTTCCTCTCCCTCTCCCTTCCCCCTCTTCCCCCTCTTCTCTCTCTCTCTCTCTCTCTTGGGCCGTTGCTTGCGCTTCTCTTGTTTTTTTTTTTTTTTAACTTTTGATTCGGATCCTTCCGATCTGTTGATTCAAAGCAAACTCACTCGATGTCGCTCCCCCTTTGATCGAACGGATTGCGTGCCCTAGAGAACAACGCGACTCGATCAAGATGACCAGTGTCATGCGAACCGTCTTGCCCCTGCTGCTGCTGGTGGCTACCGCGCAGGCCTACTTTACCGCCAACATTTTTGTGGTCAACCTGCTCAACGACACTATGGAGTTTATGGACTGCGCCGTCTCGGTCAACGGCACCCTGCCAATCACGCCCGACTCGATCTTGCCACAAAAGGTGAGGGAGAAAGCTTGCCAACACAGTTATGCACACGATTGCGTTTTTATTGCGTGATGTTTTAGGCTCTGCTCTGCGCTGATGACGCGCGTGCTTGTAGGTGACGCGCTTCTATGTCAACACAACCGAGTCCCGTGAAGATGTGGCTGGCTACTGCTGGTGGCATGCCCCCCGTTACGGAATCTGCGATCCCCTCTTCCTGCCGGCTCCCGTCAGGTCCTGCCCCTACATCGGCTGGCAGCGCACCGTGATCGCGGGCCAGGAAGACATTGATTTCGAAGTAAAAACCCCTGGCTACATGGGCATTGGTGATTTGACCATCACCAAGCGCATCGGGCACTTGTCCAAGATCTACTGCTTTTGTGATCCCGACGTCTATCCCGACTGCCAGCAAGCCTGTGCTGACCTTTAAGGCGTGCCACGCTCTTGTCTCGCCCCCTTCGGCACTAAGCATTTATCAAGTACCCGAACGTGTTGTGATTGTGTCTTTGAATCCGCCCGCGCTCGAGATTATTGATAATCATGATGGCATACTTCTACATTTTCCCGTCAATTCCCGTCGGCTCTTCCAGAGTTGAACAGCAAAAACCATATCCCTCGAATATTGGTTGATTGACATGTACTTCTAAAAGGCATGTGTGTCAAAAAAAATGGGCGCAAGCAGATAGAACAGCAAGGCCCACTAAGTCGAAAAGACAAAACCCAAACATTTTGGCGTTGAACGAATGATGATCCAGCGTTCTTTTTGGCTCGCGTTTTTTCCTGGAATATGCTCAATGCTGTAGCCAAGAAAGATGGGGTCCCAGTACCTTTGCCACATAGAGCAAGCGCAAGAGAGCATCGCCTAATCGATGCCATCAATGGTTTGAATGCTCCAGATGATGAGCAGAAGGACTTGCTTCAGCAGCTCGTGGCCCGTTTGCACGATGGATGGTGCGACCTGTGGGGAGAAGGTCAAGACCAGGCCAAGTCCCAACCTTCCCTGGAGCAGGTTTTCGCAAATCCAGCCTGGCAGCTTTCTTGCCCTGGCCATGCGGTGCGCAAATGGATTTCTTGCGCCTTTGGGATCAAGATGGATGAAGTGCAACGCAAGTTTGGTCTTGGGATGCCCCCATTGCCATTCAGCCGTTGCTGTAGGTACGCGACGCAAGCCTCAGCATTCTGTTGCTTGTGCCCCGTCCATGAGGCGTGAAGCCATAAACTGGATCGGTACAGGTGGCAACAGAATAGCGCCCCAGCGACAGGTTTCACTGTGGGCTGGGTAATCCGCCCGGAGCATGGTCGCTCGACAGCCATGGCAAACAATCTCATAGCGTGGACATTGCCTAATATTGGGGGGTGGGGGGTGTCCACAGGCCAATGAGCCCTTCAAGGCGCACGTTCACGTCAAGGCTTCACTTACACCAGATGCTCTGAGACGCAATCAGCATTGACATCGAGCAAACAGCCTTGCGCCTGGAGCGGGCAGTCTCCGTGCTCTGGATTGCCTTGATGATGGCCTCGCAAGCAATCGCGCAGATAGTGTTGCCCAAACTGATTCAAGCCCATCACCACGACCGCGCGAACATTCAGAGTCAATCACACCGATGCGCCCACGAAAAACAAAGAAACGAAAAAAAAACCAAAAAACTCAGCGCTGGGCCGACCCTGCCCTTCCGTTTGTGGCATAACATCTGAGGCACGCGCATGAACTGGACCCACCTTTTTGCGCGCGATAGACCGATGACACACGTGACATTCCACCACGTTCAACGGACAGTTGAAAAGGTGTTGGCGCAGCCCTGCACGTTCCACAACGACAGAGCACCCTGCCGACGCTAGTAAGCAGCGTGCAGGTGCAGCTGGGCAAACCTAGAGCAGATGCCAAAGCCCAACATCAAATCCAGGCTCAAACCAGATCGCGGCACGTACACGCTGAAACGGTCTCCACAACGGCCCCAGACTGGCATGCGCATCAACATAGTACACCCGGAGCTCGGAAGCGCGCAAACACGTGGCGCACCTCGCAGTGATCGCGCAGAAGACAGGTGGTCATGGAGGTTTGACAGTAAGGACAGGCTTGCGAGGCGCAAACGCAGCCATGTCGCGGAATGCCGGGAATGAAAGCGTCTTCCATGCCCCCAGCAACTTCAGAGGCATGCATCAGAGCAACACAATGAACACCGAGCGGAACATGCTCCGCGTAAAGATCTTTATGCGCATGGTACGCCAGCGGCAGCGGCTCGCGCAGCTCCACTTCCACGCCTGCAGCCAGCAGGTCACGATGGGCACATAATTGACAGAGTGTCAACCCAAAGATGAGATTCTACGCCGCCACACGGGGAGGACAAGCGTGCCATGGGGTTGACAGCAACTATAAAAGTGCGTCGGCACACTAACCTCGCCGGCGCAGGGCACGAATGGATGGCTGCGACGAAGAGGCAGCGGGCAACCCGTGTAAGCGCACTCGCTCCAACGCAGGCAACTGCTCGAGGCACGCGAAGCCCAAGGAAGTGATGCCGTGCCAGCTAAGACAGGCCAAATGCAAGTGCAAAGTCAGTGGCAACGCGGGCCGGTTGATACATCACAAGGAGGCTGACGGATGCTACTCTGAAACATACTGGCTGAGATCCAAAACGCGTAGGTGCCGCAGTCCTTGCAGGATTTGCAGGGCCTCATCTCCGGCTTGAATGTCACAATTGGGTAGACCGAGCTCTTCTAGCAAAGGCAGCTCGGCCACAAGCGTCTCCTTCAGACCGTGTGGGGTAAATTGACCGCTGCTCTCGATCACCAAGCGGCGAAGATTGCGATGTCGTGCAAAGGTGTGCAGGGAGTTGTTAAAGAGAAGGGCGTCTCTGATAACCAGGCTTTTGAGGTCGGTCCCCTCGTCCAACATGGCGCTGATGAGGCTGTCGGAAAGAGCCGGCGTGCGCAAGTATTCAATCTCCAGCTCCTGCAGTGCTGTTAGGTTGCGCAGCATGCGAGCAAACGGCCGGCCTTCGGGCATGCGGTTGGTGGGTACCACGCGGATCATGGAGCAGCGCTTCAAGCGCAAAGTTTGAAGAGACACCAAGGTGGCCAGCGTTTCGTAGCGAATGTAGTCAGTCTTGACCAGTGTTAGTTCTCGCAAGTTGGGTAAGAGCCGGAATTGGTTCAAAACGTCGTCGTTGACATGAGAGACCTCCAGTCGATGGAGGCAGATGAAGGATCTGCAGAAAGGGGGTCGTCGTTTGGGCGCACAAGTCAGTGAACAGATGATCTCATGCTTGGTGAGGGAGAAAAAAGAAACGGACACGGACACGGACTCGGACACGGACACGGACACGGACACGGACACGGACACACGCACGTCCAGGGCCAATCGATGCGAAAAGCGTCGGTTAGGATGAGCGACTCCAGGCAAGTAGGCAACAAGAATCGGTCGTCATGAAAATTGGCTGCAACGCACAAAGAGCCCCAGGACGCAGACGGCGCAATGCTTTGGGTGAGTCGGATAGAGCAGGTGGAGGTGTGCCCTCGGCTCTAGCATCAAAGAACCACAATCTCGATGAAAGTAGCCCAACGTACGGGTTTTTCGGCTCATCTCCGTGTTGGCAAGCTCGAGGTGACGAAGGTGGGCCAGACTCAAAAGGGCATGGTGGCTGAAGTGGGAGAGGGTGATGTTATTGAGCTTCAGCTTTTCAAGGCGGGGAAGGTTGGTGAGTTGACTTAGACCCCCTTCACTCAGGGCCTGGCAGTTGGAGAGGTTGAGCTCGCGGAGATTCGGACCCAAGAGCTTCAATGCCAGCCGCAGTTCCTTGTTGCGCAGGACGCTCGCATCTTCGATGCCGGAAAAGTCGAGGCGGGTGCTCAGGATGTTACACACAACCGCGCGCCATTCTCGGCATACGCGAGCGCAGACGGTGAGCAGGGTGATGACGTCGAGCTGTCGAAAGATCTGGCGCAACACATCCTCGGGCAGCATCGGCGCAGCCGCATGATCATCCCGAACCATGACGCTGAGACGCGCCAGCCCACCAAAGGCTGTGGCGCTGGCTTATCCACCCCAAATCACCGCACCTTCCCCGTCACGCCTTGTACCATGCAAAACTCTGTCTCGATTTGGCTGCAGCTGATTGCGCCACAGAAAAGGAGAAGCAGGCACAGGCGCAGGCACAGGCGGAAGACACACCGAGCAGCACCTTCACTGACATCAAGCCGAGCAGCACCTTGGCAGTACCAGCAGCACACAACTCGCTTAACAAATACATGAGAGGGAGAGAGAGACCGCGAAACTGCTTCGACCAAAACAAGCAGCCATAAAAGTCTGACAAACACTTTTTTTTTGGATTCGTCTAAGAATAGATGGACGGCTCAAAGTGATCGAGACAGCCAATGACTGGGGAGGCTATGCCCCCCACACACATACATCCGGATACAGACTGGGATGAGGGAGGGAGAGCTCACGAGGGAGAGCTCAAGAGGGGGAGCTTAAGAGAGAGAGCTCTACAGAGCCTCAGAGAGAGAGAGCTTCACAGAGCTTCACAGAGCTTCACAGCGAGCTCTACAGAGCCTCAGAGAGAGAGAGAGAGAGAGCTTCACAGAGCTTCACAGAGCTTCACAGCGAGCTCTACAGAGCCTCAGAGAGAGAGAGAGAGAGCTTCACAGAGCTTCACAGAGCTTCACAGCGAGCTCTACAGAGAGAGAGAGAGAGCTTCACAGAGCTTCACAGAGCTTCACAGCGAGCTCTACAGAGAGAGAGAGAGAGCTTCACAGAGCTTCACAGAGCTTCACAGCGAGCTCTACAGAGCCTCAGAGAGAGAGAGAGAGAGAGAGAGAGCCTCAGAGAGAGCTTACATGTTAAGAGCTGAAGGGAGAGCGAAGACAAAAACTGCTTTTGAGAACAACAAATACGAAATAAAAGATGCAGACGGATATGGAGAAAGCGTAGAAAAATCACATCCTTAAGCTGTTTTCTATGGTATCCGGTGTCGAGAAATTGCAGTAGAATTTGGCAAAGACGACGCGTTTCCGCGGGGATCAACGGCGCGGAGACACACACGCCGAGCGGCAGTCGCTTCCTGCTGAACTCTTGGATGTGGAGGACGGTACATCATGTAAGTCCGCCTGCTTTTACTCTGCGATGCGAAATGGAGGTGCCAGCGGCACTGTGTTTGTGTGGATGTTGAGCTCATACGTGCGCGGGCTCACTTTGCTCGATCCTGAAGGTCGTTCTCCTTTCATCACGAGGTGCATCACGTCCAGCTGCTTGCCCCACGGCCAGTATGGCTCCGGCTCGACGTGTTGCCCTTTATCTTTGTGCACCTCATGTACATTGCCACCATCCTGCTTCCGGCACACGAGGCGGTCAGTGCAAGGCGCTCCAGCCATTTGTTTTTTTCCAATGGCGTTTCAGACTTGGTCAGGCTCACACGCACGCGGTTCTCGGCTGGGGCTCGGTTGCAGAGCGAATTCAAGCTGGCTTTGCTTGGCTTGCTGGGCCTGGTCGTGGCTCAGACTGTGACCTTTCTACTGGGTTTCTGGTATCCACAACTGGCATCGCGCCTGGCGTACATGCACCTCGCGCCCTCTGAGATGCACCAGGCGTCCCATGCCCTTGTTGAAGGAGATGGGCCCATGGGCCAGCAACGACTTTGGGCCATCGAGCCGCTGCACCGCCAGCCATCCTCTGATCAATGTACCCTGGCCTTTCGACGTCTGCGCTACGCTCTCAGTGTCAAGTGGGTTTATTCAAGGCACTCATCTGGGACCGAGTGCACCCACGCTTACTTTCCAACCCCAATTCAGCGCACCACCCTCCTTCGTTTCCATTGCCCTAACACTCGCTGCTTGCTCACCATTGCTCCTTGCCCCTGGTTGCTCTGTACAGTGACAAAAGTGTGCGCGCCGTTCGCGTGGCCCCCGACCTTAACCAACCCCTGGCTGAATTCTGGTCTGTTGACCGTTCCCATTTGTGGCTGCGCACGACAGGAAATACTGTGCAGGCTCAGGCCCTCGCGTCCTACACGCTCCTTTTTTAACTTTTTGACTGTAAATTTAATTGGATAGCAAAGCACGTGGGCTTGCGACCGAGCTGGTCGAGAAACTGCAGGAGCAGTATGGGTCCAATACCTTTGAGATTCCGATCCCCACCGTGCGCGAACTATTTATGGAGCAGATTGCGGCCCCTTTCTTCGTGTTTCAGACGCTCTGCATGCTCCTCTTTATGCTTGACGACTACTGGTACTTTAGCCTTTTTACCCTTGGCATGCTCCTGCTTGTTGAGCGCATGACCGTCATGCAGCGCCACGCCTGTCTGCGCGAACTTAACAACATGCGCCCCGAGCCCTTTGTGGTCGTCGCTTTTCGGTACGCCCCGGTGCTTGATTGCGCTCTGGCGTGCGAGTTGCGTTGGTAGCCAAGCCTCCTCCTCGAGTTCGTGGAGCCTCGTGCTGTACTGACATCTGGTTGCGCGCCACGTCTACCCTGAAGTGGGGGCAAATGGGTGTCCATCAAATCTGATCAGGTCGTGCCTGGTGACATCTTGTCCCTTGGTGCGTGGCATCTGTCGCTTCCACGTCGCTTCCACCCGTCTACCTCTGTCTGGGTGTGTGCGTGTGCGTGTCATGTTCAATTCCTTTTGCACGAGCATAGGCACCAGCGCTTTGCATGCGATTCCTGCCGATGGACTGCTGCTGGCGGGCACCTGCGTTGTCAACGAGGCCATGTTGACCGGTGAATCGGTGCCTCAATTCAAAGTGCGGCATGATTTGTTCCGAGCTGGCATTGTGCAACACGCAGCCTGCAGACACATAATGACATCGTTTTCGGGGGTTGGCCTCTGTTTGTGATGCTCACCAACCTTCACCCTGCTTAGGAGCCAGTCGCACCCACGATTGAACATGGCGAAACCCTGCTTCTAGAGGCACTTGAGCAGTTGAGCACATCCATCTTGTTCTCCGGTACTGAAATCATCCAAGTTCGTATGCCTTATCTGTGTTTCTGGACGTGGTGCAGCGCTTGACCTGCACAATGTACTCATTTTGGCATGCCGGTGTTGGCACATGTAGCACACCAACGCTCAACCACACGATGGATTGCCGGGGAGTAAGCATGGTGTCGTGGTGCTGGTCCTTCGAACTGGCTTTGACACAGCCCAGGGTGATTTGGTTCGCACCATTGTGGCTTCCCAAGAGGCCAGCGTGAACACTCGGGACAGCCTGGTTTTTGTCCTCTTCTTGCTGGTGTTTGCGCTCTCGGCCGCAGGATACACTTGGTGGAAAGGTACGACGCTTTGCTTTGCTTTTGGCGGAAGGGATGGAGAACCTGAAGGACGGCACAGTTATCAGCCACTCTCAGCAACACGTCTCAAGCAAGCAAGGAACGTGTCCAAGCCACCGATCGCATTCATAAGCCTGTCGTCTTCCCATGCCTGGGCCCGCAGGTCTACAAGAGGGCAAGGACAAGTACAAGCTCATTGTGGAGTGTCTTCTCATCATTACTTCGGGTGCGAGTCCTTGTGCTGCAATGGTAGCGTTGTACCGACCTTGTGCCTCATGTGCTCAGCCCGCTGCCTCACAATCATTATCACCTGTCCCTCGTTCTTGTACAGTGGTCCCACCAGAGCTGCCCATTCAGTTGACGCTCGCCATTATCAACTCCGTCAAGGAACTGCGAAACCTCATCTCTGTGACGCAGCCCTACCGCGTGCCACTTGCGGGCAAAATCGATGTGGTGTGCTTTGACAAAACTGGTACCATCACTCAAGAGAATCTCGACTTTGATGGTGTCGTGTTGGCCGATGGTATGACCTCCAACGCCATGTGCGACGCTTTTCGCCTGGACTTGCGCCATGAAGATTCTTTGTGTGCTTCGTCCTAACGCTTGGGGTCACATCTAGGATCGGTCCACGCGGCCGACGAGCTGGCCAAGCGTACCGACCCGCTGGCGTTTGCCCTTGCTGCCTGTCATAGCCTCGGTTTGTCTAGCCCTGCAACCTTGACGTGTTTAAATGGGTGAACTGCAACCCCAGACGTTGAAAACAGCTTTTGTTCACAATCGAAATTTCCTGGCGCAGTGGCTGTGCAGGGGGCGGTGACAGGTGACCCCATGGAGCAAGCCATCGTTCAAGGTGTAGGCTACACCGTTCGTTCCACGAATAAGGTTTCGAATGGCTCTGTTGCCATTGAACAACATCAGCGCTTTGCTTTTCGCAGCGAGAAGAAGCGTATGGGCGTTGGTACGACCGCACACATGTTCTTTCGTTAATGCCGCACGTCTCTTCGCTCTGCTTTCTCCTTTCACCACCAATGTCAACTTCTGGGCGACTTCTGCGCACCTGACCTCTTGGTTGTCAAACTGTCTGCACTGCTAGTGGCCAACGTCGCCATCAAGCGCCAGTCTGAGCAAGCCTACTTTTTTGTCAAGGGTGCACCGGAAGCCCTGGCTCCCTTTCTTCAAACTGTCCCGGCGGAATACACGGCTCTCTATGAGCGCCTTGCGCGCCAAGGCAAAAGGGTGCTTGCTTTGGCTGCTAAACCATTGCCCAATAAGTTGCTCAAGGTCAGGGCTCGTCTTGGCGGCAGGCAGCTTGCGCAATGGCAGGTTGGTTTTCCATCCAGCTTGTATCTCATCTCCGTCACTATGGTGGCGCACTCGGCAGCAACAAGCTCTAGACCAGGCTGATTTGGAGTCAGCGCTGGAGTTTCTCGGCTTTATTGTCTTGACCGGCAAGGTCAAACCTGACTCTCGTCGGGCTGTGGCTGATCTTCAGGCCTCCTCCCATCATGTTGTTATGATTACCGGTGTGGTGCCTGTCCCCCGTTTTGCCGAGAATTTCTGTCAACTAGCATAAGATGAAATCCTCTTCCTTATTCCGGTGCGGTGCTTCTTCCTCCCCCTCTTTTTTTTTTCTCTTTCTGCCATGGCGCAGGTGACAGTGCCTTGACAGCTGCGCATGTCGCCCTTGAGGTGGGCATTGTGACCGAAGCAGCCGCCATTTTGCAGGTGCAGGAGGAGGACAAACTGGTCTGGCAACTGCCCAATGGCTCGCTCATGTCTTATCCAGAGCTGCCGTCGCTGCCACTCTGTGTGACTGGGCGCGCGATCGAGCGCTTGGCTGGCGCTGAACTTGGTCCCCTCTTGCCCATGATCAAGGTCAGACATGCCTTGTGCTACACAGCCATGTCATCTAAAGGTGCTGAGGTGCTTAGTCTGAGGCATAACATGCCCCGGGCGCACGTGCTGCCATCTTATTAGGTTTTTGCGCGGACAACTCCCGAGCAAAAGGCGGACATCATCCGTCAGTACGAGGCTTTGAATCTAACCACATGCATGTGCGGGGACGGCACTAATGACGTGGCCGCGCTCAAAGCTGCCGACGTTGGCCTGGCGTTGCTTTCGGAAGCAACTGCCGAACACCTTGCGCGCTTTCAAAGAGCTGCCGCCGACCGTCGCCGGCCTCAACCTAGTTGGTCTCGCTGTGACTCTTGGCGTTTATCAAATACTCGATTCTGCTCGAGTCTGACGCCCTAATTGGTGGTGGTATCTGATCGCAGACACACGAGAAACAGATGTGCAGGCACAATTGCAAGACCAACTGACAGTGCGTGCATTGTACCTGTATACCAAAGGCACGCCTTTGGTCGACCTCAGCTCAAAAGCTCATGAGTGCTTGCAACCAACGGTTTGCGCAGAAGGACTTGGTTGTCCCCAAGCTGGGGGATGCGACCATTGCTGCACCGTTCACTTCGCGGCGATCGACGTGTGCTTCAGTGGTGGCGCTGATCAAGCAGGTGCGCGCGGTGCATGGCAGGATGAAATGTCGCGCATCGGACGGGTCCTCACTTCATTGTCCGACTTGGCTGGTCATTTTCGAAATAGGGACGAGCAACTTTGGTCTCCTCTGCACAGATGATGCAGATTCTTGCTCTCAACTGTCTCTTGAACGCCTACAGGTGGGACAACGCATTAAAAATTGGCTTGATGGGGCGAGCCGCGCAAGGCCAAGTCACTATTGCGTTGTCATTGCTTGCATTCTCACGCATCCGGCGTGTTTGCATGCCATACACAGCCTGAGTGTTTTGGCCATCGATGGTGTTAAGTTTAGCGATACTCAAGTCAGTGTGCAATGACCCCTTCTCGATTAAGGAGCAAACCCCCCCCTTTTCCAATTTGGTCCTCTTGTGGTTCTTGCTCAAGCTGTCCACCACATTGCCCGCTCTGCCATGAACTTGCGCTGTTTATGGGTGGCCATGATCACAATCATTTTTTAGATGACCAGCAACGGTTTGGCTGTAGCCATGTGTATGCTGTCGATTGCTAGCAGCAAACCCCTCAAAACCCTGAGTTCGACTCGACCCTACAGCACCCCAAACAACATGTACATGCTCTTTTCCGTGCTAGGACAGGTTGGATTGTCACGCCGATGTTCTTACTTTTGGCTGCGCTTGAGCGATCTAAAAAATGCTCAGCCAAGTGTTCAACTTTACAACCGGTAGATCTCCTTGCACGTGCTGCTGCTTCAGCATGTCTTGAACACAGCTGCACAGCACGGTTATGGTGCTCGAGATGCCTTGGCAGATGGCCCTGATTCAGTTTCCCATATGGGTAGTAGCACGGATGTTGAGGTTACTGAAGATGATTCAGAGGGCAATAATGATGAATTTGCTCCCAGCGTCGTCAACACCATTGTCTACCTTCTCTTGCTAGCCATGCAGGTCGGTCAAATCAAGAACAGGACTTGTGGGATTATGGCCACACAGCTTGCAAGATTGTTTGCCTTGGATTGCTCCCTGCACTATTTCGCCTCTGCTTCATGGGTTCATTTTATCTCATTTTATATTATTTGGGAACCTCGCGTGCAGGCCTCAACGGTGCTGGTTTGCTACAAGGGGGCGCCCTTTATGCAATCTTTGAAGAGCAAGCGCCCGCTGCTTTGCTTGTGCGTGCCTTGCCCTGTATCTATGAGAGACATTTCTTGTCCTCTCCAGCTCGGCCGCCTGGTCCTAGCTTTGCGCCCATTGCTCGTGATAGCATGACTAATTTTTTTTTTCTTTAATTAAAACCTGTTGCTTAGGTTGGGCGGCATGTTTGCTTTGGCTCTCTGTGGAGCTTTACAGGTGTGTTGAAAGTGCCCTAGTGTGTTTGCTTTGCACGCTCATGCCAATTGCCCCGCTTTGCCTGGCTTCTAGGTGAGCCCGGAGTTGAATGGGCTGCTGGAGCTCGCACCCATGCCAGCTGATCTGGCGCAGCTGACGGCCAGCGTGTTAATTCTGGATGTGGCGGGAGCGTTTTTGGTTGACCGTATGGCATCGATCGTATTTCCACTCCCAACAAAGCATGCTGTGTTTTGAGAGCAAGGTCAAGCAATTCAGTCCAAGAATTCAATTCACAATGAGCACAGCCATTTGGCTGACCGGTGTCATGCATCAGAAGGAAGAGCATGGCATGCTGATCTGAAGTATTAGTTCAATTAATTGGGTCTAATAAGGCAATAACAAAGTAGAGGGAGTCGAGCAGAGGCAGTGCGAGGCCTTTGAGGTGCCATTGGAACAAAGCGAGAGCAGCGGGAAAACCACCGGCGCTTGCGAATCAAGTCCCGGTGCTTCATAGGGAGGGGCTAACAAGTGAACCGCCGTCGACGGGGATAACTGTGCCAGTCATGTAGGCACCTGTGGGAGAGGTCAAGAGCAAACACAGGCCAGCCAAGTCGGAGGGTTTGCCTACGCGGCGGAGAGGTACCCGGTCGACTACTTCCGTCTCGAAGGAGGCCAAGACGGCGGCCGTCATTTTCGTGGGGAAGGGACCTGGGGCAATGGCATTGACGGTGATGTGTCGAGCAGCCAGCTGTGCTGCCAGTACGCGTGTTAGGTGGTGAATAGCAGCTTTGCTGGCCGAATAGGCATACGTGTCCATTAGACTAATGCCCAGGCCGTTGATGGAGCCAATGTTGATGACCGTGCTGGGTCGAGCCGCCGAGGCGTCGGCCTCTAGTGCGCCAAGCAATTTTTGCACCAGATGGAAGCATGCTCTGACGTTGAGGGCCAGGAGCTTATCAAAGGCCGCCGGAGGGTGTGTTTCTAGAGGCTCACCCCAAGTTGCTCCTACACAGGGCGGTCAGCGAGGCCATGCATGAGCACGGGCAGAACGGATCAAACTCCGCGTAGGTTCGGCTCGAGATTGAAAAGAATCCAGCGGTGCCATATTAAGAGATCTGAGCGTCAGGGCATACCGGCGTTGTTGATGAGGATGTGGCAGGTGCGCTCATGCTTTAAAAAGTCACTGGCCAGCTGCTCAACGCCCTCTGAGGTTCCAAGATCGGCGGGCAAGGCAATGACACGACCTGGGGACTTGATGCGGTGGCACTCGGCATTGATGGCCTCAGCGCACCGAGTGCAGGCTTCCGCCTTGCGAGACGAGATGTACACCTTGGCACCATTAACCGCCAAAGCCTCAGCCAACACGGCCCCAATCCCACGACTCCCGCCCGTCACCAACGCCACCCGCCCACACACATCAAACAGAGCATCCACCTGCAACGCCGCCATCATGACCACCACCACCACGACGATCCCGATGGCAAGGCGGCAAGACCGAGACTCTTCTCTCTCTCGCGATCTCGAACCTCTAAGTCTCTCTCAAATGAAAGTTCTCTCTCTAAAAATCTCTCACACACTCTCTGGAAAACTCCCTCTCTCTAAAACTCTCCCACACTTGCTCTCTAAAACTCTCTCTAAAACTCTCTCTCTAAAACTCTCTAAAACTCTCTCTCGCTGAAACTCTCTCTCCTCTAAAACTCTCTCAAATCATTCTCTCTCTGTCTCTGTCTCTCTGTCTCTGTCTCTGTCTCTGTCTCTCTCTCTCACTCTGTGTGTGTGTGTGTGTGTGTTTTCAATCGGCCACTGAGACGACGGGCGCACGTGTGGGGGCGACGGGAACAAGACCGGGAGAGCGTTAGTACAGGGCAACGAGAGGATGGCAGGCTTGTGGGTGAGGTCAGCTCTGAGGGTGGGCGGGGTGCTCACGCGGCCTTGGCCCGTGCCTTCGCTGGCACTCGGCGCAACGGCGGCACGACCCGCCGCAATGTGCGCGGCGACGCATGCACCTCGTGTGGCAATTGGTACACGGGCATTGAGCACGAGCCGCATTGCGTGCGCTGGTCGTGGTACCTGGGGTCAGATGCGCACCGCCGCTTCAAACATGGTTCAGCGTGTGCGCACCGGTACCTATGTGCTGGTGGGCGCGGGCGTCCTTGGCGGCATGGGCTACATGGCCTATCGGATCAGCATCTTCATGTCCTCGCTCAGCTTCCAGGACGTAACTAGCTTTGGGTTTTACTTGGGCGGCGTGGCGTCCTCACTCATTGTCCTTGCAGTGGCGGCAGCAGCACGGTGCGTTGTCATTCCCGCACTCGCGCCCGTCCGCCTTTTTTATTTTTAATTTTTTTTTTCTTATTGCTCTGGGTAACTCTTCGTGTCAGCTCACGAGATATCAACTTTTCATCACACTAGGCGCTTCCGAGGTTTGCACCCTGATCGCGTGTTTCAAGAGTCTTTGCGCCAAATATCTCGCTCCCCGGCCTGCAAGCAAGCCCTGGGTCATAACATCCAGCCAGGCAAGTTCAAGGCATATAGCCCCGAGGGAGGGCTCATTTTCAAGGCGAACACCGTCCCGCCCAAGATGGTCTATGAACCCTGTACGTTTGGAATGGGCTTGCTTCATTAGTCTAACCAGTTTACCGGAGCCATGCAGTTACAGCTGAAGCGTTACCACCCCTTCACATGCCATCCTCGCGCGCATAGATGGACTGCAGTTGATGTACCAAGTTGGAGGCGATCGTCTGCAAGGCATTTGCAGCGTGCACGCCACTTCAACTGGTGCAGGTTTGTTGTGCTCGTGCCGAGACCGTGCATTGAGTCGACCGTTCTGTTGCCTGGACCCTCCTCACGTTGCACTGCATGCTCGATGCCCAGGTTCCTTCAAGCTCAAGTCTCTGGCTGTCGATATGATGGACGGCCAAAGGTGAGTTTTCGTGACTGTACGCCCTCTTAGCCCTGTTGCCTCGGTTCAGAGCCGGTCTCACGGTGCATGTGGTGCATGCATGTGCACGTGGGAACGTCGCTGCAGATATGTCCTTGCGGGTCACCCGGACGACGTCGTCTTCAAGGGCGTCATCAAGTTGCGCTAATCACGTCGCTCTTTGTGGACGGAACAGAGCGTCGCTGCCGAATTGAGAAAGGCTATGCTGCTTGAGCTACGCTTCGTCTTGACAATGCCACACCTATTCAGACTCCGTCTCCATCCTTCTCCGACGAGTCTGTAACCAGAGCCATGGCCAAGGGCACGTCCCCTGCCCGAAACCCGACGCCAAGAGAGCAAAGCATGCCTAAAGTTGTCAAACTCCTCTTATTTAAACCTTTCTGGTTCAGTTACGTTTGTGACCTTTGTGTGTGTGTGTGTGTGTGTGTGTGTGTGTGTGTGTGTGTGTGTGTGTGTGTGTGTGTGTGTGTGTGTGTGTGTGTGTGATTTCTTTTGTTTGTCTTTGATTTTTTTTCCAATCCGTTGTGTGTGTGTCGATGCGATCGTTGGCAGCACTGGAGGGGAAGCAGCAGCATCAGCAGCAGCAGCAGCAGCAGCAGCAGCAGCAGCAGCAGCAGCAGCAGGACGCGATTCACGGCGTTGGTGGCTGTGGCAGTGCCGTAGACGAGCTGGGTGGGACTGGGAGATCATCAACACCAAGAACCGTTGGGGCATTTGAAATCGCCATCTCAGGAAGCGTGCACAGCAGCACGACGATGGCTGCGCATCACTCAGAGCTCAGCCAAGCCCTGCTGGAGACTATTCCGGGCACCAACAAGACCGTCAACAGTCTTCTTGTACGTCCTCGTACCTCTGCCCGAGTCCCTGACCCTGAATTTGCTCACCCTGTAGCCGTGCACCGGCTTGACACGTGTAGGGCAAGCCCAAAGTCTACTTTTCTTCGCGGGAAGGTCGCTGTCAAGAGCCACTGGGCTCCAACATCAGCGTGCCCGCGACGCCTTTCGTAGTGCAAGAGCGGCGGCAGACGAGTCATGACTGGCCGTATCGTTCCCCATCCGCAGCTGCCCAGAAAACTGGGGTAAGCCGCCATGCCATATCACTGCCATTGTCAAGATAGCATGATTTACTTTTGTTCAGGTTGCGCTCACATCGAGACTGTTCAATGAAAGCCGTACTACCCAGACACAGCCCAAGGCTCACCGCCTAGCCCACCCCGGACAAGCAGCTGCGCTTCATCTAGCAATAGCGTCACATCTGATAGCTCACAAAGCTCCCATGATGATCCCACTGACGAGTTCGAGCAACTGACAGTTGAGCCCTCCCAAGCTTTACAGGATGATGCCGCTGACGACTTGGAGCCGAAACTCGATCTCACGGGTACGGCCGCTCCCTCGGCGGCGCAAAAATAAATAGTGGAGCAGTGGCTTGTTATCAGCGGTTCTCACTCCTTGACCGCGCACGACAGAGTCTTTTCCGAGCCCATGCACGACGCCATCCACTCGTAACTGCATCAGCCGCTCTTCACTCGCCGAAACGGTCATCGACTTTATGCTGCTGGACCCCATGCACACCCTCAAATGGTCTGGCAAGGTATGCACGCTGCCGGCGCGTGTCCGTGCTGCCTGGCCTTGCAATTGAGCCGGGTTTTAACGAGGCCGAATGTTTCTACCAATAGTCGACTACCCCGCGCCGCTTTTGCGCCCGCTTGTGCCGAGCAGAGAAGCTGTTCTTGGCCGGCCAGCGCGAGGCAGCTCAGGCCCTGGCTGCCGAAGTGAGCGAATATTTTTTGATGCAACACAGCATGTGGGCTCGGATGGGCTCTAGCCATGTCTTTTGCTCCGGCGATTATGACTTTACCAGCATCATGCTCGGCTACATCCTCGTGCGCTATGGGTTGCCCTCTGAATCTTGCGAGGCCCTGTTGCCTCCAGACGTCGGGCGTCACATCTGCGAAAAGCTTTTGCCCAAGCCTGCCACAGAACCGCGCTTCCGCATTCCCAAGGTTTGCTTGCCCGCCCCATTTGCCACGCCATTCGCTGGCACAAAGCACCACAGTTCATGTCCTGCCTGCTCGGGCGCATTGCAGCTACCCACGCATAGCATTGACACGGAGAACCACATTCTGATGGTCAACGGCACCCACTTGTTGCATCACCTCTACAGAGCGCACACTGGCCAGCCGTGCCCCGACTACACGCCTCTTCTTGCAGGACTGCGGCACCACCTGCTTGAAGTCCGCGACTGTGGTTTGTGCCCATTCGGCAGTCATTGATCGGTCTAGCGCATGCACACATGCACACATGCGCACACATTCATTTTTGTTTACGCGTCTTGTTCCAATAAATGTGTTGACCATGACTCTATTCGCGTCGGCAGGCTTGTGGGAGTTCAACGCCCGGCCATATTCCGTGTTTTACTTTATGACCCTGTTGGCTTTGGAGGAAACGGCAGGCGGTGACATTGGTCAACTGGCACACGAGGTACCCAACAGCATCCTTTTCGCGCTTTCATCGTTGGTCTGTTGTGGCGTCTGAATCTTGGTGACTCTTCAAACTGATGCCTCGCTTGTGCTAGTGCTTGGACCAACTTACGTTTGCTTTTGCCTTGGGTGCCTCTCGACTTCGCCGGTTCGTACACATCCCATCTCAAGTTGTGCCAGCAACCGAGGGAATGTGCCTTTGCCACTTGCAATTCTCACAGGGTCTCATGCGGGCATGATCTTGTAGCTGCGACCCTTTTCGCCGAAGAACCGAGCGCGCTGGCAACCGCTCGTTGTTTGATCACCCCATATCCATGCTTATGCTTGTACGTGCTAACCGTCCTGGATGCCTGGCTGCATCATCTCTGCGTCTTGCGTCTCTGCTGGCTGGGTCCTGAGCAATCAATGCGTTGTGCTGGGCTGTTATGCATAGATTTGGCTCGAGCGCCACGGTATTGTGAACAAGGAACGCATTCTCAAATTGGTTGGCAGCAACTTCAGCGAAGAATATGCCATATATGCAGCCATTTTCCGATACACGCCGTCCTTTGAAGTGTGCCAGCTCGCATGGCAGCTCAGCGAAGCTTGGTCGGCCTCCGCCCAGCCGGAAAGCCAAAGCCCCTCTTACTTTGCACGCCTGGGCCATGGACCCCACTCTTGTCCTGAGATTTATTCACGCACCACTGGTCAGTTTTCAAGAGCTGTGATTTCACTGTTCTGTCCACAGGGGACAAAGCCTGTTAACACTAATACCATGCGCTACATCGGCCTGGTTCCCACACACAGAGTGGCTGCTCTCGGCAGGCGGCAGCTGTGTACACAAGCACATTGTAACTCAGCCAATCGCTCTGTTGCTGGAGTGTGGTCGGCAAACGAGCAAACTGCATTGTCTGCAAATCAGCAACGATTTTGGTAAGAGCATGCCAGTGCCCGTACTTGTGATGCATGAGCGCATTCTCACGATACCCTGCCATTGGATCGCCTGCAGAACCCTACACGGAATGGAACCATACGGGTGTCGTCTTCAACGTGGCGTTGGCACGGGGGTTGGCTCAAGTGCCAGCCTCCTATTCCACGCTGATGCATCTCAGCCCGTGGCGCGCGGTGTGGCACAAACGAGCGCCCAATACAGTTGTTTTCATTTATGACGAACATTTGCCCGACAGTGCGAGTTTCGCAATTTTGATCGTGCTGCAAAGGCTGCAGCCGTTTCAAGATGCGACAGAGACTCAGGAGTTTGCCAGGGCACACTGCGAACGGCTTTGTCGGGATAACCCGTCCTTGGGTCTTGCCGGTCGACTGTTCGTGAGCAACCCCCCAGACTGTGCTTTTGCTGGTTTGGAGACGATTGATTATGACCTCAAGGTGCAGTCAAGCTGTTTGTGGTCACTTGTTAATTCTCGTTCTTGTTCAATGTTCTTGCGACTGTACTGTGCCTTGCTAACATGGCGCTCTTCGTTTTTAGGTTGACAAAAGTCAATGGCCAATCCTCCAGGTCAATGAGCAAAGACAATGCCAGGGTTTTGATGAGTGGCCACTGTACGACGTGGAGGGTTGGACCGTGCCTTCAATTCCCCCGAGTGTGTCTGCATTTGGTTGCACCATTGCTGAACCCAGCTAAAGACTTTTTTTGTTGTTACCCTGCATGGTTGTTTTATTCCCTGCGTCAGCCTCGCGAGTGAGCATATTCGAAACCAGATTGCGAAAAATTGAGTGTCGCAGCTGGCTACGCATTATTTTTGCCAGATCATTGTATGGTTTCATTCGAATGAGATGTGAAGCATAGCATGAGCGGCCACCATGAACATTGAATCCAGCTGCTGTGAGCACAGAGGAATGGGTTCAGATTTCAAAAGTAGAATTGTTCTTGATGGCACCCGCCCTGCTCAAGAGCACGCACGTGAGAGGTAGGTCTTGGGCTTGGGTATTGGTGCAGAATTGTTTGGAGAGAAAAAAAAAAAAAAGAAGAAGAAGAAAAACGAGGAAAGACGCCGATCTGTGGGTCGCGAAAAACCCCTAATACTTGACCTTGTCACAAGAAGAACAAGAAACGAAAAAAACAAGCCCTAATGCTTGGCCGTATCAAGCAAGGCCACGGCAACATTGCTCAGGTGTGCGTTGACAAGCTTGAGGCTCTGCGCCACAGCCAGGTGCTGACGTGCGTCCTGCAGCCAGTCGTAAGCCATCTGCTTGGCCAAGCCGGTCAGTTGGTTCATTTCTCGTGCCGCCTAAGAGAAAAGACCAAATCAAACAAATTGAGCTGACACCAAGAACCATTGCCATGCGAGGGTTCGAACGAACAAAACAGGAGAATGACGCAACAAGAATGGTGCGACAAGAATGGATTCAAAGAAGTAGAATTGCCCAAAACGGCAGCAAAGCCGTCGGGACTTTCTTTGACTGACCTGGTCCAGATCATCGGATTCAAGATAGTATTGGGCACGGGCCAAGATGGAGTTGACGTCTTGTCCCGCAACCTAATTGGTTATGGGGCAACATGGCAGAGGACACGCGTGACCACAAGAAGCGAAGGATGATCTCGTGTGTATCCGAAAGGAAGAAAAAAAAGAAGAAAAAACCAATGTATGTTAACATACCAGTCCTCGTGTTTCGAACGTCAGGGCACTGATGACGTGACTAGCCACAATGGACCAGAATCCGCCCTCTGGTGACACATAAGCCACCTTGCGGACAGCAGCCTTGACTTGATCAAAGTTGGCATAAATGTCGTGTGCCGAAGGCACGCCTCGCTGAAGAGCATCTCGGGGTAGGGAATGCACGACGGCAGCAATAAAGGTATCATCGCGGCCCAACGCCTTCAGATGTTGCAACTGCGAATGTAAGCGAGATGAGGGAAAAGAGATCAGATGACGGGTCAAAAAAAGTGCAAAGAAATAAAAAAACAACAACAATTTTTGGACACGTATCCCACCCACCTCCTGGATGAGAGAAGTGCGGTCACTGAAGGCAGTCTGCATTACGTCTGTGGCCAGCAGCACGGCCTGCATCTGATTGATGAGGCGCTCACGTTGACGGTACTCGAGCAGTACGCGCTCGGCTGCCTTGAGTTGAACAAACATCTCCTCAATGCGCTGAAGTCGGGCCGTGCGCTCCTGGCCAAGCTGAGTACGAAGACTGGCTTCGCTGGCGGCCCAAATGTCGGCTGCCTGCTGGTTCAATTGTCGGGCCAGGTCTTCCTTGTACGCGTCGGCCTGAACCTGTAGGTGTTGTTGAACCTCGAGCTGCTTCTCTCGGCGCAAGTTGGCCTCGCGTTCCTGCTGCTCAGCCACAAATTGTGCTTTGAGCTCTTGTGCAACACGCAGCAGATTTTGACGCTGCTGCTCTTGCTGCTCCTGAAGCTGGTTAGTGAAGGCATCTTCGTGACGCTTGGCCTGTTGCACCAAGAGGTCGTGCACATGCACGCGCGCATCGGTGTCTTGGCGTGCAAGAGCTGCCTCTAGCTCCTGAGCGTGGTTGTGAAGATAGGGTGAGAGAGCGTATGGCCGATGTACCTTTTTCGGGCGTTGTGAGATAGATTTCCGTGCCCAAACGCTACAAACATACCTGTACGCGGGCAAGGGCTTCTTCCAGCGTGTTAATGGGTGCAAGATTGGTAGTTGGCTCGGCATCGGCTTCGGCACGCGTTGCCTCAGCAACAGCTTCCGCCTCAAGATTCAGGGCTGGGCTCGCACCGGCTTCGAGAACCGAGTCCACAACCTGATCGAGAGCCACAGAGCTGCCGATGGGCCCAAGCGGCTCGACGACTTCATCGGCTGCTGCTTCGGCCACCGAAGAGTCTTGAGCCAGCGAGCTGGCATCACCTTCCGTCTCCTCGAGACCAGGCTCGCAGTGTGCAGCCCGTTCCGCCTCGACATCACGCTCCTCTTCGGCCTCGACAGGCAAAAAGGGGACGGAAATGGCAGGAAAGGCGGTGGCATCGGTAGCCTCGGGAGCCTCGCCGCCAGTAGCGTCCCCACGAGCCTCATCTTCCACAAGGTCAGCTGGGGCGGTCACAGACGAGCTGTTGGTGTGTTCCGCAGGCACTTCCGACAATTCAGGTACCTCGGGTGCCTCCGTTTGCGCTGGTACCACAGCCACCTCGGGTACCACAGGCACCTCATTGCTGGAAGCCGGGGTATTGTCGGGCATCTCCACGATGCGACGGCGCACGGGAGGGGGCAGGGGTGGGGCCACGACCGAATCTGGCGCGGTTTGAGCATCTGCATCGGCTAGGAAAGATAGCACTGCCTTGGAAGCCGGAACGGTGGCCTCAAGCTTCTCACGAAACTCATCGTTACGGGCAGCATAAGCCAGGCTGCCACCAGCAGCCGTGGTCGCGGCCAACAGGGTCAATCCAAAGGCACGGCCAAAACTAGTAGAGCACACAGAAACACACACACTGACATGAGCAGAGGCAAGAACGCAGTAGGCTACTATGCCAGGCATCCAAAAAGAAAAAAAAAAAAAAAAAAAAAAAAAAAACGGAAGAAGCGCTTCCTCCAGCGTTTTAAGCAACTGACCCGGCTTTGTTGCTCGGTGGAGGAACGGGGGGCGGTACCTGTCCTTGAACCTACGACCGACAACCGGCACGTGGGACGAGGACTGTGAGGACAGCAGGATTGGAAGAGGACGGCATGGGCAAGGGGCAAGGGCATGTACCGGGATCTTGGGCACTTCATTGACCGCAGGCTTGATGACATGGGGCGCCCCGGCTTTGGAAGCTTGTTCGACCTTGACAGTGGTTGCAGAAGGAGGCGCCGCAGCCGGTGTGGCCGTGGTTGTCGAGCTCACGGGCTTCGGGGGACCTTGAGAAGGCGGTGGCGGGGGGACGCCACCATGGCGCTTGATGGTCTTGGCACTCTGCTGGTCCTTGACACCACTTGTCCGTACGCTCTTGACGTAGTGTCGCTGCTGCGCCTACGACAGGATGATGCAGCAGTTTGAGGGGAAATTTTGAAAAAAAAAAAAATAAAAATTTGGAGCTTGTGGCCCTGCCGAAGTGCACCTGGAAGAGGAAAAAAAAAAAAAAAGTGCTTACCTGCAGCAGGCGACGGGCTGGGCGGCCGTACATGCTGATGCAAGTGGCAAAGGCGACCAAAATCCGAATGGGAGCTGCCCACCAGCACAATCTGCACACGAAGAGACGATACCATGTTCACAGGACAAGATGCAGAAAAGGTGTGAGCTGGGAACAGGAATAGCATGCTCGGCACCCGACCAAACCGAACCCGATGCCCACAGCCCACACCCCTCTCTTCACATAAACCAGGCACGCTACTGCCAACATGCCCCCCACCCCCCCCTTCTCCGCGCTGCCATATCACAAACCGCCAGATCAGTGCTCACCTCAGCTCACTCGGGGACTGCACCTGGAAAAAAGAGACTGACAGTCTCGGTGCAGACTCGAAACTTGATGAGAATGTCAGAAAATGCATGCAACATCGTCACTGCATTCGAGGTTTCATTTTGTCGAGTGGAGGAGATTCAGTCGCGGTGATGGAAATGGCAGCCGAAGATGAGGCTCCGCTGTTGGGAGAGCCCGCCGTGGGCGCTGAAGCTCAGGATGGCCGTGAAGGATCAAAAGATGGTTTTAATGGCTATTTGATCTTTTGCGTCTTTGTGGCCGTCTTTGGTGGTACCTTTCAATTTGGCTACAATACCGGTAAGGGCAGCGCCAGACACGCCCGCACTCTTCCCGTTCCTGAAGCTCGCCCTGACCTCGTGCATGAATAATGCGATGGTCGCATGGTCGCCAAAGGTGTCGTCAATTCTCCAGAGGACGTGATCCGACACGCCCTGGCTGACTGCGACTCAAGCAAGGTTGGTTCGACCTCCCGATTGAATCGCCCCCTTCCAGCACCCCGCTCATCTCATCTCCACTTGCACCATGTCTCTCCAGCGAGATTGCTCAGATGCTGCCCTGTCAGATGCCTTTTGGAGTGCAGTCGTAGCCATGTTTGCTGTGGGTGGCCTGTTTGGTGCCCTAGCTGCAGGTTCGTGGCCCTCTCAATCCAATCCCAAATCCCTACTCCTCGACGACCTACGGTGCGGTCATTCATGGCATGGATGTGCATTGCTGACATGGCCCAGGTGCGGTGGTCCAGCACTTGGGCATCCGCAAAACCTACTTGGTCAACAACCTGCTCCTAGTAGCAGCAGCCCTATTGATGGCCCTGGCACGCTCGGCCAGCGTCCTCATCATTGGCCGCCTTGTCGTGGGCATTGCTGGCGGTGTCACCACCGTCATCACACCCATGTACATTTCTGATATTAGCCCGCTTGGTCAGCCCTGTTCCCGTCCGACAGTGATGACTCAGCTCGTTTCCCAATACGAATATGATCACCAATTCCCCTGCGCCTTCGCTCCTCTCACATCGGCTGCTTCTCATGGACCAACTTGGGATGGGCAGCTGTGCGTGGCACATTGGGTGTGATGACCCAATTGGCCATCACGCTTGGGATTCTGATTGCCCAATGTCTGGGCTTGGGATCTGTTCTGGGCAATAGTGCTGGATGGCGGTATCTTTTGGCCCTGCCTATCGTGCCCGCCGTTCTACAGGTGCGCTTTGCTGCTGGTTAGGAAATACCGCAGGCCTTTGTTTTTTTTCCCTCAAACTGACGTGCTCCCACGGCCTGAAAACTTGTCACGTTGACTTGCAGACCATCTTGCTTTTCTGGACTCCAGAGAGCCCGGCGATCTCCGTGGCGCACAAGCAGATTGAACAAGCCACAGGTACTGACGCCTGGAGACGCTTCAATATTTTTTTTGTACGCTGACATCCCTCGCTTTGCGCGTAGGAACACTGCGCCGGCTGCGCCGACGCCAAGCGGTCGAGGACGAAATTGCCGTCTTGCAAGAAGAGGTCAATCGCAATGCTCAGGTATACCAGCAACATGACCAGTCGCCCTCGTGAGCGAATCGCATTTTTGTCAGGAGCCTGCCCGCCAACGTTCACCCTTGCTCACCTCGGGCCCGGTGGCTGTCGCATGCTGGTGTCGTTTGCTAACCGCTCGACCAGTCCATTTCCGTGATGCACCTTGTCCGGGATTCGAGCAATTGGCGGCTGCTTGCCATCGGCATCGGTCTGCAGGCCACGCAGCAGCTGACGGGCATCAACGCCATCTTCTACTTTTCGGCCGGTTTGTGGTTTGTTTCCTTGCGGGCCCCGGCCCGCTTTGGCGTTTCATGGCCCGTGGGCATCAATGACTCACCTGATGAGGGGTCCCACGTTTGCATCCTAGGCATCTTTGAGACGGCCGGCCTCTCCAACGGTGATTCAGCTACAATTGTGGTCGGAGCTGTGAACGTGGTGATGACCATTGTAGCATCTCAACTCATGGATCGACTGGGGCGGCGCGTTCTGCTGGGCTCCGGGCTCCTGGGCATGGTGATCGGCTTTGTGCTTTTGACCGGTAAGTTCTCTCGCCGGCTATGACCGCCATTCCTCCCCTCGCAGGGAAGACCTATCGCCCGTGATGTGGGTGCGCAACTCACAAGCTTCGATGCTGTGGCCGTTCGCGGTTGGTAGTTGCCTTGGCGGTCAAGGCATCTGTCTCTGCGCTGGCGCTCATCGGCGTGGCACTTGTTGTGGTGGCCTTTGCCCTCGGCCCCGGCGCCATTCCCTGGCTCATGGTATGCATGATGCTAGCATTTGTAATTGCTTCGTTGGCGTACACCATTTCCCACAGTATGGCTGCCTCTCGACCTCCCCCTCCTTAATGTATTACAGATTCCTGAATTATTTGCCAGTGACAAGGTCGCGGCTGCAGCCGCCATTTGCGTGGCCGCAAACTGGCTTTTCAACTTTATTGTGGGCATGACCTTCCAGCCTCTGCAGGTATGGCGTCTTCATAGACTTGCTGTGCATCTGGGTGTGAAGCTTGCTCATGAGCCTGCTTTGGCCAAATGCACCGCGGGCTACGCCAACTGCTTGACATGACATCTGCTGCCGCCTTGTCCGCATAGTCGGCCATGGGGGAATACGTCTTTCTCGTCTTCGTGGTGCTTGCTGCCCTTGGCGTCGGCTTTACCGCCACTGCTGTACCGGAGACCCGAGGTGTGTGTTTCACCCTGTCCGGACTTTGCAGTAGACGGCAGGACCTTGGGCGCCTCGCTCAATTGTATCCTTTTGCTTGTCCGGTCTAGGTAAAAAAGCTGCCTAAAGTCACACGGGACGGCAAGCGAGGAAGCTTGCCGCCTTTCTCTACTCTTGAATTCGACCGAGTTGCTAGCTGGCGCTTCTGGCCCTTGGGAATTGGGAACAAGCAGATCTTCATACAGTCACGTAGTGATTAAAGAGTCAATTCAGTGTATGCACAACCACCCACGAAAAGCCCATGGGGATCATGCGTCTTGGATGTTAGTCATTGGTTATGTTTTTGTTTTTCAACCAGGCAATCACCAGCCTCCGACCGGTCCGAGATGGAGAAAGCTGAAACAGCCCAAGTTTCGAGGGCATGAGTGAGGGAGGTTATTAACCAGCCAACATCTGGCCCTTCTTCTGGACCACGTTGGCAACCTTGTTGATGGCAAGAACCATGGCAGCGATGCGCAGGGACGTGCTCGTGCCAGAGCGCTCTGTCAGCTTCTGCTGCTGCTCAATGATCTGCGCGGTGGCAAAGCAAGGATGGATGACATCGTCAGTTTACAGAATTGAGACAGACCAAAAAGCTAACCTCCCGCAAGCCAACGTATGCAAACCCGCACCTGGTGGAAGCTGTTGATCATGGTGTCCTCCAGACCGGAGTGCGCCAAATCGCGCTCCGAAGCACCACGCACAATCGAGTCGCATTCGTCGTCGGTGAGCTCCATGCCCATGCGCTGCAGGGCTGACACAATGGCCCGGCCACGCTGCTCGTCGAAGCGGCGGTTGAGGCGACCAAAGCGCACGTTGGACAGGTTCTTCAGCCTAAACCATGATTGAACGTAAGCTAACACACGATGGACCCCTGGCCTTTTAAAGCGATGTACGTCGGCCCGCCTTGTACTCTGGTGTTCAGACACGTACCACTCAAAGTAGGACACGACGACACCGCCGGCGTTCAGGAACATGTCAGGAACCACGACAATACCGCGCTGGTGCAGGATACGGTCGGCACTGGGGGTGGTGGGGCCGTTGGCAGCTTCACCAACAATCCTGGCGTTGATCTATCATCACGTGCACAAAAGAGGCAGCCGGACAATTCAGTCGAGCGTGAGGAAACTCGGGAACAAAGGCAAACAGCCAATTCGCACAATGTCTTGATTAGCGATCGACTTGTGCTTGATTACTAACCTTACGAGCGTTGTCCTTGTGGATCTGCTGTTCAAGGGCCGCGGGGATGAGGATATCGCACTCAAGCTCGAGCACAGCGCGAGCATCACCGGTCACCGTTTCGGCGGCAGGGAAGCCCAAGATGGAGCCGTTGGCATCAAAGTACTCCTTGAGCTTGGGGATGTCAATGCCGTTCTCATTGTACACGTAGCCATCACGCTCACCAATGGCCAAGACCTTGCTCTTGCCGCGTTGCTGGAAGTACAGGGCCGTGTGGTAGCCGACTGAACATAGCCAAAGCAGATGTAGACATGGTCAGAAAGACGCGTTGGAGGAGCGGGCAAGCATCGCGACATTGGAGGAGCGGGCAAGCATCGCGTACGCACCGTTACCAAAGCCCTGGACAACAATGGTCTTGTCCTCGAGGCCAGGGGCCATGTTGAGCGATTCCATAATGGGTGTATGACGGCAAAGCTCACGGATACCGAAATAGACGCCAAGACCTGTGTGGCATCAACCAGCGCGAATCAAGGTGAGAAAGGAAAACAAATGTGGGGGAAGCGCATGGCAGCAACTGCCTCGTCAGGGCATGACAGCAACTGCCTCGTCAGGAGAGGGCAGGAAGTCGGCTTCTGTACCTGTGGCCTCAGTGCGGCCTTGGATGCCACCCATTTCCAATGGCTTGCCGGTGACGGCGCCTTGACCGCTGACATCTTCGGGCTTGAAGTTGCGGCTAGTACGTGGGTAGAAAAACAAAACAACACAGAAGGCATGAGTCAAACGTGGGCTTGAAACAAGCAACACGAATAGATGAAACGAAGGAGAACCAACGCACTAGGTATCAATGATCCAAGCCATCTCACGAGGGCCGGTGCCCATATCAGGGGCGGGGACGTCAATGCCGGGACCGATAAAGTTGCGCTTGACGAGCTCCATTGTGTAGCTACGAGTGATCTTCTCGAGCTGGTCGACGGTCCACTCACGGGGATTGATGACGATGCCACCCTTGCCGCCGCCAAAGGGCACATCGACAACGGCACACTTCCACGTCATGAGCGAGGCCAGGGCGCGGACCTCATCCTCGTTGACAAACTCAGAGTAGCGGATACCACCCTTCCTACACATACCAAGCAAATAAATGCAAGTGCCAAATGAGAGGGGTCATGATGAAAAGTCACATCGAGCACAAAGATAGGAAGGCGAAGCGGCAGCGCCGAGGGTTTAAAAAGGCCGGGCAGTACGCACGTAGGAACGCGGTGATGGGAGTGCTGGGCACGATAGGCCTGGATGTTGTAGAGCTTGTCGGGATTGTCCGTGTCCTCCACGGCAAACCTGTTTTAAGAGGGAAAAAAAAAAGGTGATTTAGAGGATGAAGCAAGGATGACGCAACCACGTGAGCATTGCAAAATGGCAGACATGACCGAAAAGACAAAAGGGGGGGTTAAAAGGTCATTGGCAGCGGGGGGCGCACTTCATGGAGAGGACGGTATCAACCTCCTTGAGCTCCTCCAAAAGACCTTCACTATGCTCAGTGAGAGCCGCTGCCTAACCGAAGCGCATGTGACAAAGCGAGTGTGAGGGTGGGCTGCCGTTGTCAACGCCATGCCATGTTGGTCCTTTCGCCGGACTTGGCAACGCAGAGGAGGAGCAGTTTTCAGTCGAGCGCGAGCAAGAGGGCAAAGAGCGTAAAAGAAGTTCTCACCTCATCAAAGTAGAGGCCGACCGACTCGTTGAAGGTGGGCTCACCGGCCACAAGGGAGTAGTGGCGAAGGAGGGTGGCAGCAGGCTGGGTGGCCTGCACAGCAGGACGGGCCCGCAGGGCAAGGCGCGCCAACATCATGTTGTGACGGTCTGTGTGGTGTCAGTTGTGCCTACGTCACCAACACAACCCATGAGAGCCAGAGAGGTACAAGCTCCCCTCCCCGTTGCCCATCGCCTGAACGGCAGCCCCCCGCCTTTCCGAGACAGAGACAGAGACACAGCGACAGCGACAGCGACTGGTCCATCCCAGTGTATAGGTGAGTCTTACCACTTGACCAAAGAGAAAATGATGTGTGTGAGTGTGTGTGTTGTGTGTGTGTTGTGTAGTGCTTTGGTTGTGTGTGTGTGTGTGTGTGTGTGTGTGTGTGTGTGTGTGTGTGTGTGTGTGTGTGTGTGTGTGTGTGTGTGTGTGTGTGTGTGTGTGTGTGTGTGTGTGTGTGTGTGTGTGTGTGTGTGTGTGTGTGTGTGTGTGTGTGTGTGTGTTG
>NW_001865060.1:641361-653289 GCF_000002865.3 Monosiga brevicollis MX1
GACACACACGCCACACACACTCCCTCCATAGATATGCACCTGCCCGGCTGACCGAGAACTCGCGTGATGTGGTGGACCTGCCGCGGTGCTCTGGCGCTGGCTGCCACGATGTCAGTCAAGCACACCTTTCCTCCTAATCCGTGCCACTTGGCCACACTATCATACGTTTACACTTGGTAGCATTCTGTCCGTTTGTTTGTGCAACGGATTGCAGTAGGATTGCGCCATCCTCGCGCAAACAGGACATCAAATAGGGCTATCGGGGGTCAATTTGTAGAGGGTAATAATTATTCTCATGCACAATTGTGATGGGAAACGGAAACGGCTCCGGCGCCCTCCCCTTACCAACAGAGGGATGCACGGCAGCACAAGGAGCGACAGTGAAACATGCTGGCTGTGCAACGCAACCTTGGTCATGGCATGCCGCTGCCTTCAACGTGAAAGAAAAAAAAAAAAAAAAGGTCAATTTTGGCTAACATGATCATAGGAAGAAGAGGAACACAAGGACATCTCACACCAATAGGGCATGTGCATCAAGCATATCCGACAGCTTCAACTCAAAAGGCTTTCAAAGGCTTAATCATCATCCTCATCGAGCACGTCAGAGACTCGCTTGCCGTGCCAAAACACGCGGTTCGCAGGCTTGAGCATTCCTCGTCCGGCCGGACAGGAAAAGTATCGCTTTCCATCCACCTACATCAGTCACCAGAACGACCCCGACACACGTGAGTTGAATGCATGCCCATCACCCACAGGCCGAAGAGGTGTTGTTAGGCCCCCCATCTGGCCATGCAATCCAAACTTAACATTTTGGTATTAGAACAAACAGCAGGCCCAGCGGTTTGGGCCCGTGGGCTATGAACGTACAGTGCCATCGTGTCCGTTCTCGGCGGCGCGGTCCAAGGCCACGCCAATGTAGTTTCCGTCTCCCAGATGAGTGGGGCCCATGTAAACAACGTAGCCCATGTCCTTGCCCACCAAGACGCGAGACTGCAACCCAAAGGCATCGTGCATTGGGGAAAAGGCAGCGCCAGGACTGCTCTTCTGATACGGGCTGCCCTTGAGGCTTGTGGGTCTGAGCGCTTTGGGGGGCGTTTCTTTCTTTCCCTCCTTCCCCGCGCTCTTGTAAAGCTTGCTACGGAAGCGAGCCTGCACGTCATCGGGCGATGGCTGCGCCGACTTGGCCCCGTCCGAGTAGACAGACGTCGCTTCGGCATCCCGCTGCAAAGCAAAGTCGGCACCCACACAAAGGCATTGAGTTTCAAGGCCAAAAGCCCCCACAAGATGCCGTTGCGACCCCCGCCTCCTCCCTCTTCCCTCTCCTTGCTGAAGAAAGACAATATGGCCCAAGCAACCCGGAAGAAGCAGCCCACCTGTTGCTTGGAACTGTAGTGGTCATAATTTTCCGAGAAGCCCTTGTCCACACGAGTGGTCTGTCCCACATTGAGTGTGGGGGCTGTAAACGGCGTGGCCTTGCGTCGGCTCATGCGACTGTGCAACCAACGCCCACGACACAGAAAGGCCAGGCGTGTAAGCTAGTGACTGCACTTGGCACAGACAAACAAACACGCTTCCTTTCCAGTGCATCGCCTTCGTTGGCACTCGAGGTCCTTACATGGCTGCCAGCTGCCGCGCAGTAGGCGTCACTTTTACATCCGAGTCGTTTACTTGCGGGGAGGCCACGCGGCTGCCCAGCTTGCTCAAACGATTTCGCCGCACAAAACAGCCTGTAATGCGCACCGCAGGTCAACCAATTTGTCTTGTACAATCTCGAGGTGAATCCGATCAATGAGTCCTGCCCACTGACCATGCATGGGCTTGGTGCGAAAGTATGTCACCAGACCAACAGTGCCGTTGTTTCGGCCCTGGGGATCGTCGAGTTGGATGCCATACCTATACACCAGAGACCTCACAAGTGAGCGAGCGACTTGTTAACGAGTCGAGGCATTTTGGATAAAGTCAGTCCCCATAGTTCCTCGTAGGTAGCTTACCACATGCCGGGCTTGAACTTGGTCTGGCCCTTAAATCGGACAATGCCAGGCCCCTTATCTCGGACCATAACGCGATCGCCCACCTGAGCAAGAAGCAAATCCATAATCATGAGTTGGGAAGAAAGATGCAAGATAAGAAGGTCGGCCGTCACCAAAACCTCGCTGCCACGTGGGCTGACACCGGCAGTCCGCCCCCGCCTTGGCCTTCAATCGCCCCTTGAAACAAACCTCAATCTCTCCATCATCAAGGTTGGGATTGCTCACGGAACTCGAGTCGGAAAAGGCATCTTGCATGTTAATGGGCATAAGGCTATCTGGCAAAATGGATGCAAAACGAAAACGTGTGGTCAGTCAGTCTCCAATCTCGCACAGCCAATTGCTCGGTCAGTCAAGCGCCGCTGACATGATCCACTGCTCGACGCAAGGGTCCACCCCAACCCCTTGAACCCCATAACCTGTCTGCGAGTGACCTGTCGACGCATTCAAAGTTTTAACGTACTACGGAGGCGGCGCAAGGCGTCGTTGGCGTGGCCTGACGTGGGCGAGGGCTGCATGGCGGGTTGTTGAACGGCTTTGCGTGGTGGTGCATCGTGAACAACGGCACGGCCTTCGTCGGCCTCGAGCAAGCGAATCATCTCCTCCAAAGTGGGAGGGTCATCAAACTCGCTCGGACGTGACAACATGCTACGCGCCAGGTCAATCGGCCGTTGCTGAGCCCCATCACGTATGGCCGAGTTGGCGCGTGCTTGCAACAAATGCTAGATCCATTCAGACCGCGTGGGGAAACCGAGGAAAAGAGCCAAACGGTTAAAAAGGGGGGGAGGGAGGGGGAGAGAGAGAAAACAAAAAAAGAGGAGCGTCATGGCCAGGCGTCGATTCAAACCTTGAGACACTCCAGATTGTTGCCAAGAACAGCCAGGTGAAGAGCTGTACCTCTTTGCATGCCAGTACAGATGGCGTCCACCTCCGCCTGAGCGCCAACAGCAGATGGAAAGGTTACAAAAGCAAACAGGTTTTGGTCAGATCGGTGAGCGGCATGGAATTGAAGGGTTACACAATGCAGGACATGAGAAACGACCATCGGGGGCCCGGGCTGTTTGGGAATGCAAGGGTCCACGTGAAGCACACGAACGCACGTTGCCAGAGACAGAGCGGCTTCGTAGCAGGACATCCATGGTGTGTGGGGCGCCAAAGTACGCAGCATAATGCAGCGGTGTCATGCCCAAATGCTGGCATCGCAGATTGACGTCGGCCCCCTCTCGGATGAGGCGGGCCAAGCATTCAGCGGCTTGCTCATCGTCCCCGACGCCAGGTGCCGCGCTTTGTACGACAAGATGGATGGAAGCACACCCCGACACAGGATCAATGGCGTTGACATCAACGCCGGCTCGATGGAGCTCACTGAGCCAGACATCGCGTTGCGCCAGCGTCGTCGAATCCCAACTTCGCTGCAGAGCAAAAATATCAGCGCTGGTAGGATCGTCATGCACGCGAATAGCTGCCAGCAAGCTCTGTGGCACATCTGCCAGCCAGCCAGGCGGCTGGGCCAGCAGCGGATCCTCCATGACCCGCCTTTTTGCTTTCCTCTTCACATCAAAGTTGCAAATGGGCAAAAGTCAAATCATAAATGGCTCTCTCTCTCTCTCTCTCTCTCAAATGATGGATGAAGTTTGGTCTGGACTGGACTTGATAAACCCAAGATGTAGCGGTTAGGAGTTTGGATTAGTTATGAGAAGATCGTTGTACAGGAAGTGCAGCAAAGGAACACAAAGATAACGTGAGAGGCAGCAGTATCTAGACTGGTGGTTGGCCCCTTTGGTCCAGCTACAAAGACTGCACTCCCACAGAGGTCGCATGGCCAGGCCCAAGTCGAGCGTTCACCAAACTACACGCAAAAAAAAATACCCCCAGAAAAGAGAAGAGGAGAAAAGAAACACAAGCAACAGCAAGAGGCACGATCGCCCACAGTTGCATCCAGCAGGAAACAAATATGGGGCGTGCACGCTCGGAACTTGGACGTCGTTACGCCAAAGTCATCAGCCCTGAAATCTGAAGGCATGCGGACAGGTTTTGCATGGCCCAAATTATGCCTGCACCATTGCGTCGCACCCTGAAACAGGAATTGCTGAGCCCAAAACGAGAGACGAGTGGCATGGAATCCTCATGACAAAAACAAAATTGCCTGGTTCATGGACAAAGCGCAAACAAACAAAACATTGAAAGGACAGAGATACTGACTGATACACCGGGGACACGGCTCTGCAATCCCCACGGCACACATGTCATTTGCACCCGCTCAAGGAGCGGATACGACGGGAAAGGACAAAAAGGTGGAACACAATCTTTGAGGGCCCACTTGCCCTCGTACTCTCAAGAGATGAATGCAGCCAGGGTGAAACTCTTCAGTCGGACAAGCTAAGTAGGTCGGGTCGTCACAGCCCAGCAGCACACACACAAAAAAGCTCTGACACGAGGAGATCACTTCTTGAAGCCAGAGTACTTGGTCTTCTTGTCCGCGGGCTTGAGAATCTGGAAGGAGCACATCAGGCTCTCATCAACGCTCATCATGGCACCCGCGTTGTCAAATTCACCGCAGTAGTTTGGTGCAGAGAAGATGGTCACGAGCTGACGCTTGGCAAAAAACTCGTAGCCGTCTTCCACCACTTGATGGGCACGGCAGATGAGATCCATGTCGTGCTTGTGCAAAAACTTCTCAACCACCTCGGGGCCAAAGGTGAACGAGACACCGCGATCGTTCTCGCCCCAGCCCGTTGAGTCCTTCTCGGGATCAGCCCAGAGGAGATCGCAGAGGAGGCCCGTGTCCGGCACGTCGGTAGGGCGCATGATACGGCGGATCTGCTCCATGGACTGCAGGTCGGGGGAAAGGCCACCATGGCAGCAGAAGATCTTCTCATCAATCAGAGCAGCAACGGGCAGGCAGTTGAAGCAGTCGGTGAAGGTCTTCCAGAGCTTGATGTTGTAACGGCGCTTGCACTCATCGTAAAAGCCGTAGATGCGGTTGATACTGGCGCACTCATGGTTGCCACGCAGCAGGAAAAAGTTCTCGGGGTATTTGATCTTGTAGGCCAGCAAGAGGCAGATGGTTTCCAGGGACTAGAACAAGAATACGATGTGTTCATTGATGAGATGGCGAATTACCCATCAAGACCACCGGCCCACCGGCCATTGTTTCCCCGTTAAACAGAAGGAAAGGTGCACACTCAAGCTTGATGGTAAGCCACCAATAGATCAACCCACCTGTTTGCCACGGTCAACATAGTCGCCAAGGAAGAGGTAGTTGGACTCGGGGGGGAAGCCACCATACTCAAACATGCGCAGCAAATCGTAGTATTGACCATGGGTGTCACCGCAGATGCGGAGGGGAGCCTCCAGCTCGAGGAGGATTGGTTGGTTGAGGAAAATCTCACGCGACTTGACACACAGACCGCGAATCTCAGCCTCGGTCAGGTCAACTGTACCACAGAGAGGGAGAGAGCGGGAGAGAGCGGGAGAGGGACAGCAAGAAGGGGGTCAGCACATGATTGATCGGCAGTTGCATAGTGGCAATCGCACAGGGGCTGCCCTTCGTGTGGCAAGCCGCGCAGCCAATAAACAATGGAAAAAAAATCGTGGAACAAATAATTATGTTTGACAACAAAAGACAGCTAAAAAATGCTTGGGGGGGAAAGCCAACTCTGAGCCTGCGAGCGATGTGTGACTGGCTGAGCGAGATACGAACCAGTCTTGCCAGGTCGGCTGCCGCGGACCTCGAGCAGCTTTGAGATGATCTTGTCAACGTCGACGGACGACATGATTTGACGGTGAGCTGGATAGCAACAGGGACGGCGACGATGACGACGAAAAGCTAAGATTGACCCAACAGAAAAAAAAGGGGGAAATGAGATGATACGAGGCGCGATCCGACGAGGAAATAAGAGGCGCTGTGGAAGACAGGCAAGCAAGTTGGAAGGGGCAGGCCTGAACCACCTGGGAACAAACAACACGAAAATAATGTGAAAAAATAAAATAAAATAAAAAACCAGAAAAATGGCAGCGGAGGATGCGAAGATGGTGAAGTCGGAAGAAAAGCGGAACACAACAACAGCGACGATGGCCGCTCAGACACGCCTGGACATACACCGGTGCCTCTCAATCAGTACCAGCGGGTTCAAGTCAATCAATGTGATGACTGGCAGTCCAAAAAGGGAACAAGCACCGAAATTGGGAACAAACCCAAATGCTATTGTGTCTGATTGTGCGCCTCGCCTCGGGGTGTGTGATGGGCTGGTTTGGCAGCCGCTTTGGGGGCAAAGAAGGGTTGAGGTGCCTTAAAACTAGTATGTGCTGATGGCAGTCTGCACTCCATATACACAGGCACACCTTTGCAGCTGTGTACGAAATGCAAACCGAGTCGAGAACAGCCGTCCTCAATGACCAAAGCCAAGGGCACCCGCGGCAGAAACGGCAGCGGGTTCCGATCTCTTACCGAGTGACCCTGCGCGGGAAATACAAAAGACCAAAGTGTGCGTGTGTGTGTGTGTGTAACTTGACAACACAACAAAACAAAAGAAGTGCAGTGGGTAGCTCGAGCCTCTGACCCCTCTCTCTCTCTCTGACTTTCTCTCTCTCTCTCTCTCTCTCTCTCTCTCTCTCTCTCTCTCTCTCTCTCAAGCCAACGTGGTAAGGCAAATAATGCTCAAGTTGGGGGCAAGGGGGGGCAAGCTTGGGACCTGACCAACTGGCTCATGGATCACTTGTATTGGGTGCAGATGAAAAATAGGGTCATTTTGATTGTCAAAAATTTGCTCAATTTGAACCCGATGATCTTCTCCTCAATATCACATTCCTCTCGGGAAATAAAGATCAGATTTTCGATTGTCAGATCTTTTATTGTTATGATCTCGCCTTCTCTCTTCTCTCTTTCTCTTTTCTCTCTTAATTTGTCAATCTCGCGCGGAAAGTAAAAAGTCCGGCGACCTGATTGCCTGCCTGGCTGGTGGTTTGCCTGTGATCCGGGTTCAAGTCGCCGATCGGCAGCTGGGCCGTCAGTGAGGTGCGTGAGCGATGAGTACAGCGTGCCGTTGGGATCAACTCAAAAATCGGGCCTGCTCGCCTGTTCTCACTGAACTGCCACAAACTTTTGCTTGCAGATCCAGATCAGTGCTGGCTTTTTAGCAAGATTTACCAAGCGCGCCGACGCCGACGGCAGCCTCACTGCCACTGCCACTGCCACTGCCACTGCCACTGCCACTGCCACTGCCACTGCCACGACTACCTGTTGTGCCCTAATACTCCTTTTGCCTGGCTGGATGTCCTCGGTGCTGGCTTGGGCTCAGCGACGCGCATCGCTGCACTCGCCCATGGCCAACGGACCGACTGGTGTGGCACATGTGCGGATCCTGGCCAGCTCAACCCACCTCCTCGTAGCATAGAAACATGTCGGCCAACTGGCGGTTTTTTCCAGGCGCATAGCCAACTTGATCCTTTGTCAGCCAGCCCTGCCCCCCAAGCACACGGCAGCTCGCGCATGGACCACGACGCCCGTAGCGGCATCACCCTTACGCTCGGAACTTGTCCGTCAATCAAGCAGAGATGGCCTCTCGTACGTCCCGCCCCGCCCGCGCGGCCCAGTGCTGGTCCTGTACTTTTGTATCTTTCTCCCCACATTGGTCTTCCTTCCCTCATCCTGTCGCAATGATACGACAAATGACTGCCCTTTCCCTTTCCCCGAATTACAGGCTCCAGCTCAGCACGCGCCTCGACCGGTAAGGGTCTTCCCCGTGCCCCGCGCACAACCGGTTCTCGTCGCTTGCCACCTCGACCTGGTCAGTAAAACTGTTGCACCCCCCAAGCGCGAGCAACCCTTGCTCCGTAGAGCCCTCTGGTGGTAAAATCACCCCTGCATACAAGACGGCTGGTTTTGAACATCATATCCCATCCCTGCCCATCTCAACTTGCAGGCGCCTCAGCCACCAATAGCACGCCTGTCCCGCCAACCGCGAACAAGAATGGCCCCTCTTCCGTCGACCAGGTAGACCCTGTCACCTGATGCTCGGTTTTGCAAGGATACAATACAAAGCGCCAGGCGTGGACTCAAGGTTATGCACCTCCGCATTGCAGAAGCTGCAGCTGGCAAAGGCACGCCGTGAGGCGGCCGAAAAGTCTCGAATTGAGGAGCGTGAAAAGGCCGCTCAAGCCCTTCAGGTATCCCACAGCCCGCGCGCCTCTGTCACCTCCCGCCCAACGCTACCTTTGCTCGCTCGTACCGCAAAACCCTGTCATTGTTGTAACTTGGCTGCCGCACCTGTGCCGCCACTCCGCCCCGCCACTTAGACCAAGACTGAAAAGGCTCAAATTCGTCGCGAGGCGTCCGCTGCCGATCGCAGCGCCCGCACTGCTCGCCCTCTTACCAGCCCGCCCGCCCCGGCCGTGGCTCAACCTAGCCCATCCGAGTTAACGGCCTCACCTGACCCTGATCCGTCCACCCCTCAAGGCCCGACCTCCGTTTCAAGTGACGTTCCGCTCCACACGCGCCGCCAGCGTACCATCAGCTCGAATTCGGACCGCCTGTCCCGCACCGCATCTGGTGGTAGCGACGACAGTAGCCTTCCTTCGGTCCGTACGCTGACTGCACTGCATTACTCCTCCCCCTCTGCTCCCTCTCGCTTGGCTCACTGTACGAACTTGCTTCGCCCAGGCACGCTCCAAGCGCAATTCCCTTGCACTCTACGGCAATCTCGAGCTGGGCGAGCCTGCTGCAGCCTCGTCTCCCCTGGTACGCCTTTTGTTGTCCTCGTCACACCTCGTACCTGCGCCAAGCACATGTGCCCATCCCGTGCTTCTTGACCCAGGGCTCATCCCCTACCCGTTTCTTGCTGACTTTTAGAAACGCACGCAGAGTGTGGCCGACGACACTGCCAGTGTCAGTGCAACGGCCTCCCTTTCCCAACAACAGGACAGTGTGATGTCAGAGGCCAAGTCACAGGCACAGCGCTCTTTTCGCCGCTCCTTACGACGAAAGGAATCGGATGCCCTGCTCCGCGAGCTCGTACCTGATGCCTTTGACGATGACAGCGACGAAGAGAACGGGTCCCGGCGCCCCTCAAATCAACAACCCACTAGCATTGCCGAAGTGTCAACAAGCAATGAGAGTGAGTCGGACGAGGAAAATGTTGCCAAGCAGAACCAAGATGTGCCCCGACAGGCTGGCTCAGGTTCAAGCACGCCCGTATCGACTCCCGACGCTCTGTCAGTGGCCAGCAGCAGCGATGATGACAACGAAACTGATGCAGACGGCCACAACTTTTTGGCACCCCCAGACCTGGAGACTGGAGACAATTCTTGCTTTGGCTCGTCTACATCCCTGGCATCTACTGACCCTGTGTCTTCCCACCCGGCATGGGCCAACGTTGAAGTCGAGATTGATCGTCAAAAGGGCCCCATGGGCTTTACCGTGCGCTCCGATGACACCCTCTTGGCCAATCACCGCAACGTCGTTGGTATGTCTCATTGTACACTCGGTCCCTTTCACCCCGCCCCCTCACAAAGACCATCCGCAAACCCTTGCAAGTCACGCTTTCTCATCTTGTTTTCCCCGTGCTCTGCTTTTTCTCTTTGAACTCAATTTTACTCATTTGTGGTGGTGTTTGTGGGAAGGCACTGTCAAGTCGGGTTCCATGGCAGAGAGCGCCGGACTTCAACGCCAGGACGTCCTTGTTAGCATCAATGGCAATGACGTCACCAACACAAGCAAAGAAACTGTTCGGCGCCTTCTTCAAGCCTCTGACCAAATTGTTTGCCTTGTGGTCAAGCGCAAGGACGCGCCCGCCGACGCAAACAGCCTCGCAAGGGAAGAGCAAGTGCGAACGGCTTCGCTACCAAATCAGCAAGCTCCTATCTTGGTGCAACACAGACCGCCTGCTCCCAAGGCCGAAAGCACGCCTGTGCCTGTGCCCGAGTCTGAACCCAACTCTGTGTTTGTGCCCGAGTCTGAGCACGTCCCTGTGCCCCAGTCTGGTCTAAAGCCAGACTTGCACGACAATGATTCTCGTGATGTGGCGGCTGGAGGCTTTAGCCCCATTCCCGAGGATGTCGAGGCAGCACTCGAGGCCGCCATGGATGATGCGCCCGCAAGTAAATCCTCCTCGAACCAGACCACGAACTCACTTGCAGATGCAATGTCAGCCTTCCTGACCTCCGATGAAACTGAGCCGCCCCTCAAGAGCCCCGCCAGCTCGGTAAAACTGGAGACAGTTAATCTGGATGACGCATTTGAGGAGCCTGAGACACTGAGTACCACTCCGCTGAGCTCGACCACAGCCCACAAGCCCGCCATTGCAGCCACTGTGACGCCCGTCATTGTTGAGCACGAGATCTCCTCCTCGGCAAACGAGAGCCTACATGACGACGCATCTGACCCTGGTGCAGAGGCGTCATCGATCGCACAATCCGATGGCAGTTTGCACTCTCGACTTTTGCAAGCTGAGGCGGCTGCTCTGGCTGCGGGCCGGCCGCGCCGGCGTTCCATCTCCGCCTCTTCGGGCTTGTCTACAGATGAGGGCTTCCGACTTCAACAGGCACCACGCTCCTCCCAGCCTCACCACGAATATCTCGAACTGCAGCAAAACGCTCTGCGCCAACACTTTCAAGACCTCCAGCGCAACGATGGGCTTCAGAGTGAATTCGCCACCATCGAGGCCGCAGACGTTCGTAACACTAGCGTGGCTGCTAAGCGCGACGCCAATACTCATAAGCATCGCTACTCCAACATCTTTGCCTATGACCACACACGAGTGCGTGTAACCCCTGACGATGCCGCACTCAGATCAGACCCGGCTCCAAATGGTGATCTGACCACCGATGAGGGACTGGATGTGATCAACACCGACTACATTGACGCTAATTTTATCGCTGGCGTCAGCGGTAAAGCCGAGTACATCGTCACCGAGGCCCCCATACCGGCAACCATGAATATCTTTTGGCGGATGGTGTTTGAGCAGGGTGTGTCTGCTATCGTGGTTCTGACTCGTGAACTTGAGGCCGGGCGCCTCAGATGCCATCGCTACTGGCCCGAGGAAGGCCAGAGCACCATCTATGCTGACATCACGGTCACAACCACTGCGTGGCGTGAGCAGCCGCGCAGTGCGCGTCGCACCCTGCGCCTCGAAAGACCTGGGTGTGAACCGCGGCGCATTGAGCAACTTTTGTTCACAGCATGGCCCGAAACTGGCGTGCCTGCGGACCCCAATGCCTTTCTCGACTTTCACCGTGAAGTCCAGCAGTGCACGCGACCCAATGGCAATTTGACGGCCCCAATGGTCGTACACTGTTCCTCGGGCGTGGGCCGTAGCGGTTGCTTTGTTGCCTTTGATCGTCTAGCTCAGAGTGCCGCTCGCCAGCTCACGCCTCTGTCGGTCAAAGCCACCATCCTCTCTCTGCGCCACGAACGCATGCTCATGGTACAGACCGTGCTTCAGTATGAGTTTGTGTACAAAGCTGTTCTGCGCTATCTGGATTTGGAGCTACAAAAGCACCGTACAAACGTGGCGTCGTCTTCGGCCTCTGCCAACCCATCGGTACACCGCGGCAACGTCAGCGACCGTGGCGCCGAGGGTGCCAACTCACAAACCCGCCGCCGCCGTGCCAGTCAAGCGCTGGATGACGAAGCAGTCCTTCACACCGGACCTGGACCCAACGCGGCCACGGATCAGCAAGTTCAGCTTTTGCGACGCAAGCCCTTGAAGCGTTGGGATACAGACACGGTGGCCGGCTTTGTGCAATACATAGGGCTCCCCTCACTTGCCGTCGCAGTCCATCGCCTAGAGTTGACGGGCCGTGAGCTGGCGCGCCACCCCTCTCAAGTCGCGCAAGCTCTGTCCATCCATCGCTCAGCCGCTCGTGAGTACTTTCTGGCAGCGCTCCTCGCTGTGCAGCACGA
>NW_001865060.1:653430-659732 GCF_000002865.3 Monosiga brevicollis MX1
CCCTGCCGTTGAGCCCCTGGGCCGCGATCGCTTGGTTCGGGTGCGCACCGCCCGGGTCGGTGAACAACTTGCGCAGGCCGCCGTTGTTATCAACGATGCCATGACTCTGCCCGACATGCTGATAGCCGTACTGCGTCGGCTTAGACTTGAGCCGGGTCACTTTCACCACTACGAACTCATTCTTATCACCCCAAACGGGGAGCGCCCAATAGCCCCACCCCAAGTCGTGGGCAGCCTGATACCTCACGAGCCCGTCGGGCCCGACGACGTGGAGACCGAAGATTGGGAAGCGGACGGCCGTCCTCGCCTAGATTCGCTGCAGTCGGTTCTCCGTCTCATGGCCCGGCATCACATGACGCGCAGCTATTCATGGCTAGAGCTGCGGCAACGCTTGCCCGTCGCGGGCGTGCAGGCCCTCTTGGTGCGAGCTCACGGCACTGGCATCAACAGCGTGTTCTTAACTGTTCACGCCGCCAATGGAGCAACCGTGCAAAATGTTGTGGCAGCCATTCTGGCCCGCATGGGTGTTATGGCCACCACGGACGGCTTTCTTCTGCATCTCGTCCTGAATGGTGCCGATTCACAACATCTCTCAGCTTCGGACCTCATCGCTGACATCTTGCAAGCGCACGTGGGCCGCACGGATGCTGGTGGCGTATGGTATTTTGATCTCGTGGAAAGCAATAAGGGCTCACTTGCAGATGGGGTATGTCCAGTCTACCCATACCTCAATATTGGCTTGTCATGAATGTGTAACGGCGATGCTCATCAAAATATTGCTTGCTTCCTCGCCGAAATGTTTGGACTGGCATTGCACCATGCAGAGACAGAAAGAAGGGCCTTTGAATTTAGGCCAGGTTTTGGCCGAGCGGAACGATTTAGCCGCAGAAGCTGCGTCGCTGCGTAGTCAGCTGCTCCGAGCATCAGAGGCTGCTCGAGAGCTACAACTTTTAAAGGTTTGCTTTGTCGTCGCCTCATCGTGTGACTTGCATGCTGCCATCCTTTGGGTTGATTGTGGGGTTCAAGGCGCCATTCGCCTCACGTTCTTTCTTTTTTTTTTTTTTTTTTTTTTTTTTTTTTTTGTGTGTGTGTGTGTGTCTAATCTACATCTGTAGTCCCGCACCGCCACCTTGGACGCGGAAGTGACACAGCAAAAGCTCGAACAGCAGGAAGAGCTGATCGCCGAGGCCAGCGACGAGGTGAGCGCATGGGGCTGCTCGAAAGAACTCTTTTGTTTATTTCACGCGTGATGGCAAATGTGCAGTCCATCTCATTGATCAGCGGAAAGTCTTTGTTTGTTTTTGGTTTTTTGTGTTCTGCGCCACTGCCTCTGGCTGGACTTGGCGTGCGAGTGGGTGTGGAATCTAGCCAAGGCCACATTCATTGACTCTGTATAACGATGGCTTGCACGGGCTGCCACTAGATTGAGCGGCTCAAACTGCAACTAACCAATACCAAGCTCCTCCAGGCTTCAGACGTGTCTGAGCCCGACAACACAGAAGGGCGTGGCAGCATGGACCAGGCGAGCATGGCAGCTATAGCCCAGCTGCAGGATCTCTGGGATCAAGAACGAGAGCGCCTCGTGCAGCGTTTGGCGGGAGAGGAGGAGGCGCGCAAGGAACTCGAGCGTGTCTGCTTTCAACGTGTTCAGGATGCTGATGACTATGATGAAGACCTTGCCGCCATGCTGAAAGCCTTGCAGGAGGCCATTGATTGGCGCTCCGAGCAATTGCAGCAGCTTCGCGATGTGGAAGCGGCCCTTCACACCCGTCTCGTGCAGGTTTTGGTAGCACAAGTCAACGACGAGACGGATGGCGAGTTAGTCGAGGAATTGAGCGCAGAATGTCAATCACTCAAGGTCAGGCTGGGAGGCATCGACCGCGAGACCTTGCTTTCGAGTAAATCATGCAGCGTCCAGGGCACCTTGTGGCTGTCATCTTTGTGAACTTACTGTAGATGCGTTATACTCATGTGGCGCTGCTTTGGCACAGGAACGCTTGATAAATCTGGAAGCTGATCTGACCAATCTCCGAGTCAAGCAGGAGCGAACTGGCGCGATCGCATCCTTTCGATCTAAGCGTGGCCAGGATGAGCTGATGCCGGCCCCGCTGTTGTACTCAATTGTGGAGCATGGCATGCTATTGGCTTTCACCTTGAACAAGACGCAAGACTCGCTGGGCATGGTGCTCAAAGAGCTCAAGACTGCTGGTGATAATGGCGGTACCAAACGCTCCGGTGTCGTAGAAATCAAGTCTGTGGTTGCTGATACGCCGGCTGCCGAAGCCGGCTTACAGCCTGGTGACCAGATTGTTGCCGTGGGTGATGAGAATGTTCTTGGACGAACCAAGCAAGCGCTCTTGCGCACGTTTCGGGAGGCGCCTGGGGACATGCTTCGACTGATTGTATCGCGCCCCGGCTTGGCCGATCGGTTTGGCGTACCCATGGCAGATGGTGGCGCTGCTGTGACTGAAGTGCCGTCAAGCACCCCCGAGATGGAGCACCAACTGCGTCAAGAATTGGTGACTTTGCAGGCAAAGCTCAAGGCGAAAGATCGCGAGGCAGAAGGGCTTCGGCGCCGACATCGATCCTTGCTGGAGCAAAATGATCAGCAACGAGACAAGCTAGACCGCTTTGCGACCGAGCGTCGGAGCATCGCATCTCAGCTGCGTGGGCCATTGGCTGGTAGCCAAGGTGGGCCCAGCGATGCCTCAAGCGATCGTGAGTCGGATCTGGGTGACATGGATTTTGCGGCTCATGTGCAGGACTTGCGGGCCCAAAGCGATATCACTGCCCTCGAGCTGGAGCGCTACAAGGTTGAGCTGGCGGGCCTCGAGGGCGAACTCGAGCAGCGTGAGGCTGAGGTTGAGGCGTTGCGCACGGAACTTGCGGCACAACAACAAACAGTTGCAGCCAGCTCCAACGCAGCGGTCACTGCTGAGCTGGACGAGAGCAAGGCCCAGCTGCGCGACTTGCAGAAAAAGAACAAGCGATTGGAATCGGAGTTACACAACAAGTCAAAGTCCATGGACATGCTCAAGGCTTCCACATCTGCGACAGAAGACGCCCTCGGGGGATTGAATGCGGCTCTTGCAGAGCTGCGCGAGCGCAACTTGGAGCTCGAGCAGCAGCTGGCGCACAGCTCGGGAGGGCAAGACGGACAAGGCCCTGTCGTGGTAACCAAGAAGGAGAGGGCGTTGCGTGAGCAAATGAGCGAGCTGCGCACCCAGCACCAAGCCGAGGTGCTGGAACTGAAGAAGCAGTTGCGTCAGGCCAAGGCCGAGGTAAAGGGAGCAGCACGAATCAGCGCTGCTGAAACGGCGACGGCCCAGGCGGACGTGAAGGCGGCACAAAAGACGTTGGCTGATGTACAGCGTCAGCTGCAGAAGGAAGTTGATCAGAAGACTAATGTGATGATGCAGCTCGAGGCATGCCAGCAAAAAATATTTGCCCTTGAAAGCGCGTTGCAGGATGCACAGGAACGCAGCAAGCTAGCTGAGCAAGGCAAAGATAATGCGGAAGCAGCCATGGCTGCCACCGTGACCAGTTTAGATAGCAACTTGGCAGCAACAACTCAAGAGCTAGCCCAAACCCGCGCGTCTTTGAATAACCTCAAGGTGGCCCATGCAACTCTCAAATCACAGACGGAGGGTGGCGCGGAAAAGTTTGCCAAGCAGAAGGAGGAGTATCAGCGCATCATGGGCCAGCGAGTGACCACGCTCGAAACCCAGAATGACGAACTGAGAACACTCAACAATCAGCTCAAGGCCCAAATTGAGCAATTGGAGGAGGACGTTGATTCCAAAGAGACGATGCTGCTTGCCATGCAAGCCGAGCGTGAGCATGTAGTGGGTATCGTACGGGACCAGTGGTCGTCCTCACAGGACGAGGAACAGGTGAAACGTCGAGCTCAGACGCGACCAGTCCAAGCATCCAACGAGGTGAGATTGTGGATGTGGTTGGGAAGTTTTAGATCTGTCACTGTGCGCACTCGCCCTCATTTAGCGTGCTTTTGGGGGCGTTTTGCAGCTGTGGGATGTGATCGAGAGCAAGAGCAAAGCAGAAGTTCTTGATCTTCTTTTGGATCGTGATGAAGAGACGGAGCGCCTGCGTCAGTATGTCGATGCCGTAACCAGTGTGGTAGTCGAGAAGGCGCCGCACTTGTTGGAAGATATTAGCAAGTCCAATGCCCAAGTTAGTCTCGGCCCTTGATGTTGCTTTTTTTTTTTTTTTCCTCTTGAGTTGGCATGGGCAATCTGTCTACTCGTGTATTTTGCAGGTACATCTCACCCGCTTGCCGCTTTTCCATCATTGTTGTGACGATGTTCTTAGGGACAAGCGGTTGTCGGTTCTTTGCGACAGTCGCGACAGCGCTCAATGCGGCAACGCTCAATGACTGTCACATCCTAGCGCATAGCATAGTATAGTACCGACCAGCCTGCGGCATGAACAAGGACGTGTGCCCCTTTGTTGGTTTTATTGTTGTTGTTGTTGTCAACGTCATTGTGAATAAATAGCAGCAATTATGGTTAGTGGGACGATGGAGCGTCGTCCTTAGCTCAATGCCGGAGTTGGTTGTGACCAACGGACCCATATGTTTAATTCGATATTGATCACCCCTGACTTTTATCTCGAGCTGCACTTTGGGGCAATGAATTATAATCGCTTTTCGCCCTCACAAACGAGTGGGTCGGATCCCTTTCATGGGGGTCACATGAGTAAACAACGCACAACCCCTGAGCAGCTGCCTTGAGACGATAAGCTCGCGGCTACCGTTGTTTCTCTTCGTTGTGACACCTGCGGTTGGGCACAGGTTGCACTTTCCTATCCTCGGGATTGAGCGACTCTACAGTTATTTTAACGGTGCACCTGGTCTGGTTACTGTGTATGCTTGCCGACCGCAGCTGATTCAATTGACCTCAAGACACCAACAAAACCTTTGCTCCGTACTAACGGACGTCGTTCAAACCCCTCTCAAGAACGCTTCCTCGCAACCCAAAACTGGCCCTGACATTTTTGCTGTTTTTTTGTGGAGTTTTTCGTGGTAATGTCTTTTTGGTCTGTGGTCGGTTGTTTGCTCAATCTGGCGTTGTGTCTTGTCGCATGGGAGCGTGTCGTGGTGTTCTTCGTGTTCGTGCTGTGATGATTTGTACCTGTGATTGTTTTTAGCTTTGTTTGATGTTTGACTGCCGTTTTAGATGTCTTGATTCGAAATGAACATTTGAAATCATTTCAAGTTATCCTCGGTGGTTCTCCGTGATTTTCGTTTTTTGTGCGTTTTTTTTGCACTTGTAAAGGCATTTTGCGTGTTGTAGTGATCTCGATGTCGGGAATGTACAGCTTTGCTTCCAGCTCTGAAATTCAAACACCAAATTTGTATTGTGAGGTAATCTGAACGAGCTTACTCTGATTGAACTCGAATCGATCACGGCGGATTAGTGTGTGACTGGATTCAATACAGCCCGATCTTCACGGACCAAATCCGACGCGCCCTCCTGTCGATCGAAACGGGTCTGCTCGGACCTGGGCTCATGAGGGCTGGTCGGATCGAGCTCGACTCAAGCGAGCCCGACCTGCGCGGGCCGGTTCGGTCGAGCCCGATCTTCACGGACCAGATCCGACGCGCCCTCCTGTCGATCGAAACGGGTCTGCTCGGACCTGGGCTCGTGAGGGCTGGTCGGATCGTGCGCGACTCGACCTGCGCGGGCCGGTTCGGTCGAGCCCGATCTTCACGGACCAGATCTGACGCGCCCTCCTGTCGATCGAAACGGGTCTGCTCGGACCTGGGCTCGTGAGGGCTGGTCGGATCGTGCGCGACTCGACCTGCGCGGGCCGGTTCGGTCGAGCCCGATCTTCACGGACCAAATCCGACGCGCCCTCCTGTCGATCGAAACGGGTCTGCTCGGACCTGGGCTCATGAGGGCTGGTCGGATCGAGCTCGACTCAAGCGAGCCCGACCTGCGCGGGCCGGTTCGGTCGAGCCCGATCTTCACGGACCAGATCCGACGCGCCCTCCTGTCGATCGAAACGGGTCTGCTCGGACCTGGGCTCGTGAGGGCTGGTCGGATCGTGCGCGACTCGACCTGCGCGGGCCGGTTCGGTCGAGCCCGATCTTCACGGACCAGATCTGACGCGCCCTCCTGTCGATCGAAACGGGTCTGCTCGGACCTGGGCTCGTGAGGGCTGGTCGGATCGTGCGCGACTCGACCTGCGCGGGCCGGTTCGGTCGAGCCCGATCTTCACGGACCAAATCCGACGCGCCCTCCTGTCGATCGAAACGGGTCTGCTCGGACCTGGGCTCATGA
>NW_001865060.1:659782-660167 GCF_000002865.3 Monosiga brevicollis MX1
CAGCCATGGCTGCCACCGTGACCAGTTTAGATAGCAACTTGGCAGCAACAACTCAAGAGCTAGCCCAAACCCGCGCGTCTTTGAATAACCTCAAGGTGGCCCATGCAACTCTCAAATCACAGACGGAGGGTGGCGCGGAAAAGTTTGCCAAGCAGAAGGAGGAGTATCAGCGCATCATGGGCCAGCGAGTGACCACGCTCGAAACCCAGAATGACGAACTGAGAACACTCAACAATCAGCTCAAGGCCCAAATTGAGCAATTGGAGGAGGACGTTGATTCCAAAGAGACGATGCTGCTTGCCATGCAAGCCGAGCGTGAGCATGTAGTGGGTATCGTACGGGACCAGTGGTCGTCCTCACAGGACGAGGAACAGGTGAAACGTCG
>NW_001865060.1:678080-679183 GCF_000002865.3 Monosiga brevicollis MX1
TCGGATTGAGAAAACAACCGACCACAGAAGACAAAGGCATCATACAAAGGACTTTACAAAAAATTCAGCAAAAATACCACACAAATACAGCAAAAATTAAAGCAAAATTACAACAAAAATACAAGTCAAGCCATCAAAAGACACAACGAGGAACCACCCTGGGAGGGACAGGTGCACACAGGGATCCCCACAGAGGGACCCCCGAGACGGTGCCTACCTACGACGAGCGCAGGCAGACACCGCCAAAGTGGCGCTGGATGTGGTCAGCGTTCATCTGATGGACCAGCGCCGCAAAGCGACCCTTCCACCGGGGAACAAAGGCCTCATCCAGCCCCGGCTGGTACACACCACGGGCCTCGGCGCAGCGGGCGAGCTGACCAAGCAGATCCACAAAGGAGGAGGCGAACCCACCGGTTGTCGTCATCGCCGCAGGGACGATCAGAGTTTTTCCATGGTTGAAACCGGTTTAGTAGTCGCGCTTCTCCTTTTCGGCTCGGCGAAGGGCAGCGCCCACCTTGATGCAGGCTTGCGAGGTGGTCGGGGGTTGGGCTGTGCGCACAGTCACGTCAATGCCCAGGTCGGGCAGAGCTGGGCCCAGGGTACCGCCGGGAAAGGGGTTGCGGCAGTGCAGGTCGATGCGGCAGCTCTGACCGTTGGCGTTGTAGCCAGACTTTTCCACCCAGACATGGGAGAGGGTGGCGTACCTGAGCAGGCGGCCCATCTCGTCGCGAAGGGCGTTGTGACGCTTGATGGGACGGCAGGTCAGCAGGTGCTCGCGGGTCAGTCGCGGCTGAGGTGTCTTGCTGCTGCAGAGCGGGCACTTGTCCGTCGGCTTGACGTTGATGAGTTCATGGAGGCCAAAACCCATCATGGACACGACTGCAATGGCAAAGGTCGTGTCGCTCAAGCGACGCAACTTGTCCCGACCCCGCATGGTCAAGACAGTGCTGACGCCCCACTCACGTGAGGCCAGATATGCCTGCTGCAGGTCCAGCGCACACTTGGCCATCAGGTCGTCCAGTGCCGCCTTGGAGCGGAGGGCAATGATCTCCGCTGGTCGCTGGGTCGCCGCGTCCTTGACCGTGGCCATCGGAAGCCGGCCC
>NW_001865060.1:682115-684353 GCF_000002865.3 Monosiga brevicollis MX1
GGGGCCCCTTGCATTTGCAAAGCCCAAATGGGCAGGCGAGGAGTTGCCTGTGGCCAGATGTCTTCAGCAGGACTTTGCGCTGGGCATCCAGCACGTTGGCAGCGATGGGCGGAGCAGGATCGCTGAGAAGGACATCTTGCTCACTCTCACTGTGTTCGCCCGCTGTATTGTGTGTTTCACTCTCACTGACTTCGCCAAGTGGGGCTGAGTTTGTATGCTCACTGTGTTCGACAGGATGTGAAATGGCAGCGGGCAAAATGGCAGTGGCAGGGGGTGAAGCAGCGGGCGGAGAGGGATCGGAATGGGTTTGTTGTGTACCCGATGGATCTGGCAGCACCATTTGAGCGGGTGTAGGTGATTGCACCAATGGCTCTGGCGTGGCACTGCCGTTTGTGTCACCGTCACCATCATGCGCGGGAGGGGCAATAGGGGTGGGCGCGCGGAGTGCGGTGGAGCGAGGAGGGGAGTCGCTTTCATCCGAAGACATGGTCAAGAAATCCGATGGTGTGTTAGGAATCGAATGATGTGTCTGCCCTGTGGACTCGGGCGAGGGTTGCTGCTCCCCGCTGCCATTTGGCTCAGAGGGCACCGATGCTGACAAATCCTCGGTCACAGGGGCCGAAGATGTGGCAGTGGCGGCGGCAGGAATTGCCGCAGCAACTTGAGCAAAGGAGCGAGGGCTGGATGTCGTGCGAGGGGTGCGGGGAGAAGCATTGGAAGTGTTTCCGAGGCTGGGATGTTGCTCCCCGCCGCCGTTTGACGTCCTGGTCACTGGCTCGGCCGCGGGCACGACGGCACGTGCCGAAGACTCGGTCGCACCGGCAGCGGGGGACGTCGAGGGCACATGAGACGAGGCACGAGCGGTAGGGACAGAGTGGCGGGCGTGAGGGCGAAGCGGGGTGGTCATGGGGTCAGGGAAAACATGGTTACGGTCGTGGCGAGCGCTGCCATGTTTCGTGTGTTTTGCAGAACGATGAGTTTGGGAAGGCGAGGTGGTTGCGTTGCTTGGAGGTGATTCGGCACTCGGGCGCTTAGCACCGCGGACTTGGGTCCAAGAATCCTCGCCGCCGGACTCAGTGGCCATGTCCGCGGGGCAAGCTAGCGAGCAAGCGAGCGGACACGGTGGGAGCGAGGGCGCCGCCAAAGCGCGGGCCGCAAAGAGCGGGGTTGCAGATTTTATCTGACAACGTGGTTCACGCCAAGATGTCAGAAAAAAGGATCGTGCTCGATTTCAAGCGAGCCCGACCTGCGCGGGCCGGTTCGGTTAAGCACGATCTTCACGGACCAAATCCGACGCGCCCTCCTGTCGATCGAAACGGGTCTGCTCGGACCTGGGCTCATGAGGGCTGGTCGGATCGTGCGCGACTCACGCGAGCCCGACCTGCGCGGGCCGGTTCGGTCGAGCCCGATCTTCACGGACCAAATCCGAAGCCCCTCCTGTCGATCGATACGGGTCTGCTCGGACCTGAGCTCGTGAGGGCGCGTCGGATCGTGCGCGACTCAAGCGAGCCCGACCTGCGCGGGCCGGTTCGGCCAAGCACGATCCTAATTTATTATTATTTATTATTACGATCCTCACGGACCAAATCCGACGCGCCCTCCTGTCGATCGATACGGGTCTGCTTGGACCTGGGCTAGTGAGGGCTTGTCGGATCGTGCGCGACTAAAGCGAGCCCGACCTGCGCGAGCCGGTTCGGTCGAGACCGATCTTCACGGACCAGATCCGACGCGCCCTCCTGTCGATCGACACGGGTTATTTTGCATGCCGTCGTGATTTTGATGTCGGGGTTGCACAGCTTTCCTTTCAGCTCTGAGGTTCAAACACCTAATTTATTTACGGGTCTGCTCGGACCTGGGATCGTGAGGGCGCGTCGGATAATAAAATAATAAATTAGGTGTTTGAACCTCAGAGCTGAAAGCAAAGCTGTGCAACCCCGACAACAACATCAAAACGGCACGCAAAACAACACAAGAGAACAAGTTACATTCGCTGGCTTTTATCATTCCAAAAAGTACAAGCGCGAAGAATCCTGCACATAGAAACAAAAATCGTACAAAACGACCAAGTATAACCAGAGACACGGCCATTTTAAACACAAGACACATAAAAAGGCAGTCACACATCACAACGACAAGCCATCACAGCACAAACACAATGAACACCACGGCACGCTCACATCCAACGAGACACAACGTCGGATTGAGAAAACAACCGACCACAGAAGACAAAGGCATCAT
>NW_001865060.1:684404-686998 GCF_000002865.3 Monosiga brevicollis MX1
ATCCGAAGCGCCCTCCTGTCGATCGAAACGGGTCTGCTCGGACCTGGGCTCGTCAGGGCTGGTCGGATCGTGCGCGACTCAAGCGAGCCCGACCTGCGCGGGCCGGTTCGGTCGAGCCCGATCTTCACGTACCAGATCCGACGCGCCCTCCTGTCGATCGAAACGGGTCTGCTCGGACCTGGGCTCGTCAGGGCTGGTCGGATCGTGCGCGACTCAAGCGAGTCCGACCTGCGCGGGCCGGTTCGGTCGAGCCCGATCTTCACGTACCAAATCCGAAGCGCCCTCCTGTCGATCGAAACGGGTCTGCTCGGACCTGGGCTCGTGAGGGCTGGTCGGATCGTGCGCGACTCAAGCGAGCCCGACCTGCACGGGCCGGTTCGGTTGAGCCCGATCTTCACGGACCAAATCCGACGCGCCCTCCTGTCGATCGAAACGGGTCTGCTCGGACCTGGGCTCGTGAGGGCGCGTCGGATCGTGCGCGACTCAAGCGAGCCCGACCTGCGCGGGCCAGTTCGGCCAAGCACGATCCTAATTTATTATTATTTATTATTACGATCCTCACGGACCAAATCCGACGCGCCCTCCTGTCGATCGATACGGGTCTGCTTGGACCTGGGCTAGTGAGGGCTCGTCGGATCGTGCGCGACTCAAGCGAGCCCGACCTGCGCGGGCCGGTTCGGTCGAGCCCGATCTTCACGTACCAGATCCGACGCGCCCTCCTGTCGATCGAAACGGGTCTGCTCGGACCTGGGCTCGTGAGGCCTGGTCGGATCGTGCGCGACTCAAGCGAGCCCGGCCTGCACGGGCCGGTTCGGTTGAGCCCGATCTTCACGGACCAGATCCGACGCGCCCTCCTGTCGATCGAAACGGGTCTGCTCGGACCGGGGCTAGTGAGGGCTCGTCGGATCGTGCGCGACTCAAGCGAGCCCGACCTGCGCGGGCCGGTTCGGTCGAGCCCGATCTTCACGGACCAGATCCGACGCGCCCTCCTGTCGATCGAAACGGGTCTGCTCGGACCTGGGCTCGTCAGGGCTGGTCGGATCGTGCGCGACTCAAGCGAGCCCGACCTGCGCGGGCCGGTTCGGTCGAGCCCGATCTTCACGGACCAGATCCGACGCGCCCTCCTGTCGATCGAAACGGGTCTGCTCGGACCTGGGCTCGTCAGGGCTGGTCGGATCGTGCGCGACTCAAGCGAGTCCGACCTGCGCGGGCCGGTTCGGTCGAGCCCGATCTTCACGTACCAAATCCGAAGCGCCCTCCTGTCGATCGAAACGGGTCTGCTCGGACCTGGGCTCGTGAGGGCTGGTCGGATCGTGCGCGACTCAAGCGAGTCCGACCTGCGCGGGCCGGTTCGGTCGAGCCCGATCTTCACGTACCAAATCCGAAGCGCCCTCCTGTCGATCGAAACGGGTCTGCTCGGACCTGGGCTCGTCAGGGCTGGTCGGATCGTGCGCGACTCAAGCGAGCCCGACCTGCGCGGGCCGGTTCGGTCGAGCCCGATCTTCACGGACCAGATCCGACGCGCCCTCCTGTCGATCGAAACGGGTCTGCTCGGACCTGGGCTCGTCAGGGCTGGTCGGATCGTGCGCGACTCAAGCGAGTCCGACCTGCGCGGGCCGGTTCGGTCGAGCCCGATCTTCACGTACCAAATCCGAAGCGCCCTCCTGTCGATCGAAACGGGTCTGCTCGGACCTGGGCTCGTGAGGGCTGGTCGGATCGTGCGCGACTCAAGCGAGCCCGACCTGCACGGGCCGGTTCGGTTGAGCCCGATCTTCACGGACCAGATCCGACGCGCCCTCCTGTCGATCGAAACGGGTCTGCTCGGACCGGGGCTAGTGAGGGCTCGTCGAATCGTGCGCGACTCAAGCGAGCCCGACCTGCGCGGGCCGGTTCGGTTGAGCCCGATCTTCACGGACCAAATCCGACGCGCCCTCCTGTCGATCGAAACGGGTCTGCTCGGACCTGGGCTCGTGAGGGCGCGTCGGATCGTGCGCGACTCAAGCGAGCCCGACCTGCGCGGGCCAGTTCGGCCAAGCACGATCCTAATTTATTATTATTTATTATTACGATCCTCACGGACCAAATCCGACGCGCCCTCCTGTCGATCGAAACGGGTCTGCTCGGACCGGGGCTAGTGAGGGCTCGTCGGATCGTGCGCGACTCAAGCGAGCCCGACCTGCGCGGGCCGGTTCGGTCGAGCCCGATCTTCACGGACCAGATCCGACGCGCCCTCCTGTCGATCGAAACGGGTCTGCTCGGACCTGGGCTCGTCAGGGCTCGTCGGATCGTGCGCGACTCAAGCGAGTCCGACCTGCGCGGGCCGGTTCGGTCGAGCCCGATCTTCACGTACCAGATCCGACGCGCCCTCCTGTCGATCGAAACGGGTCTGCTCGGACCGGGGCTAGTGAGGGCTCGTCGGATCGTGCGCGACTCAAGCGAGCCCGACCTGCGCGGGCCGGTTCGGTCGAGCCCGATCTTCACGGACCAGATCCGACGCGCCCTCCTGTCGATCGAAACGGGTCTGCTCGGACCTGGGCTCGTCAGGGCTGGTCGGATCGTGCGCGACTCAAGCGAGCCCGACCTGCGCGGGCCGG
>NW_001865060.1:688539-690264 GCF_000002865.3 Monosiga brevicollis MX1
TCGGGGTTGCACAGCTTTGCTTTCAGCTCTGAGGTTCAAACACCTAATTTATTATTATTACAGTGGAGACAGAGAATGGACTATCACACTGAAGACAGGTGGAAGCGATATCAGCAATCTGTTGGGACCAACAGATGCCACAACAAGATGGTACAGCAAGTTGGTACAGCAAGATGTTACACAACAAGGTGGGACAACATCAAGTACCAGAGGACACACAACGTGGTAAAGTATACCGTCTCAGATTGTGCCTCTAATAGATCGTGCTCGATTCAAGCGAGCCCGACCTGCGCGGGCCGGTTCGGTCGAGCCCGATCTTCACGGACCAGATCCGACGCGCCCTCCTGTCGATCGAAACGGGTCTGCTCGGACCTGGGCTCGTCAGGGCTGGTCGGATCGTGCGCGACTCAAGCGAGCCCGACCTGCGCGGGCCGGTTCGGTCGAGCCCGATCTTCACGTACCAAATCCGAAGCGCCCTCCTGTCGATCGAAACGGGTCTGCTCGGACCTGGGCTCGTGAGGGCGCGTCGGATCGTGCTCGATTCAAGCGAGCCCGACCTGCGCGGGCCGGTTCGGTCAAGCCCGATCTTCACGGACCAAATCCGACGCGCCCTCCTGTCGATCGAAACGGGTCTGCTCGGACCTGGGCTCGTGAGGCCTGGTCGGATCGTGCGCGACTCAAGCGAGCCCGACCTGCGCGGGCCGGTTCGGTCGAGCCCGATCTTCACGGACCAGATCCGACGCGCCCTCCTGTCGATCGAAACGGGTCTGCTCGGACCGGGGCTAGTGAGGGCTCGTCGGATCGTGCGCGACTAAAGCGAGCCCGACCTGCGCGGGCCGGTTCGGTCGAGCCCGATCTTCACGGACCAGATCCGACGCGCCCTCCTGTCGATCGAAACGGGTCTGCTCGGACCGGGGCTAGTGAGGGCTCGTCGGATCGTGCGCGACTCAAGCGAGCCCGACCTGCGCGGGCCGGTTCGGTCGAGCCCGATCTTCACGGACCAGATCCGACGCGCCCTCCTGTCGATCGAAACGGGTCTGCTCGGACCTGGGCTCGTCAGGGCTGGTCGGATCGTGCGCGACTCAAGCGAGCCCGACCTGCGCGGGCCGGTTCGGTCGAGCCCGATCTTCACGTACCAAATCCGAAGCGCCCTCCTGTCGATCGAAACGGGTCTGCTCGGACCTGGGCTCGTGAGGGCTGGTCGGATCGTGCTCGATTCAAGCGAGCCCGACCTGCGCGGGCCGGTTCGGTCGAGCCCGATCTTCACGGACCAAATCCGACGCGCCCTCCTGTCGATCGAAACGGGTCTGCTCGGACCGGGGCTAGTGAGGGCTCGTCGGATCGTGCGCGACTCAAGCGAGCCCGACCTGCGCGGGCCGGTTCGGTTGAGCCCGATCTTCACGGACCAAATCCGACGCGCCCTCCTGTCGATCGAAACGGGTCTGCTCGGACCTGGGCTCGTGAGGGCGCGTCGGATCGTGCGCGACTCAAGCGAGCCCGACCTGCGCGGGCCAGTTCGGCCAAGCACGATCCTAATTTATTATTATTTATTATTACGATCCTCACGGACCAAATCCGACGCGCCCTCCTGTCGATCGATACGGGTCTGCTTGGACCTGGGCTAGTGAGGGCTCGTCGGATCGTGCGCGACTCAAGCGAGCCCGACCTGCGCGGGCCGGTTCGGTCGAGCCCGATCTTCACGTACCAGATCCGACGCGCCCTCCG
>NW_001865059.1:0-1373 GCF_000002865.3 Monosiga brevicollis MX1
CCGATCTTCCGGACCAATCCGAAGCGCCCTCCTGTCGATCGAAACGGGTCTGCTCGGACCTGGGCTCGTGAGGGCTGGTCGGATCGTGCTCGATTCAAGCAAGCCCGACCTGCGTGGGCCGGTTCGGCCAAGCACGATCTTCACGGACCAAATCCGACGCGCCCTCCTGTCGATCGAAACGGGTCTGCTTGGACCTGGGCTCGTCAGGGCTGGTCGGATCGTGCGCGACTCAAGCGAGCCCGACCTGCGTGGGCCGGTTCGGCCAAGCACGATCTTCACGGACCAAATCCGACGCGCCCTCCTGTCGATCGAAACGGGTCTGCTTGGACCTGGGCTCGTCAGGGCTGGTCGGATCGTGCGCGACTCAAGCGAGCCCGACCTGCGCGGGCCGGTTCGGTCGAGCCCGATCTTCACGGACCAAATCCGAAGCGCCCTCCTGTCGATCGAAACGGGTCTGCTCGGACCTGGGCTCGTGAGGGCTGGTCGGATCGTGCTCGATTCAAGCAAGCCCGACCTGCGTGGGCCGGTTCGGCCAAGCACGATCTTCACGGACCAAATCCGACGCGCCCTCCTGTCGATCGAAACGGGTCTGCTTGGACCTGGGCTCGTCAGGGCTGGTCGGATCGTGCGCGACTCAAGCGAGCCCGACCTGCACGGGCCGGTTCGGTTGAGCCCGATCTTCACGGACCAGATCCGACGCGCCCTCCTGTCGATCGAAACGGGTCTGCTCGGACCGGGGCTAGTGAGGGCTCGTCGGATCGTGCGCGACTAAAGCGAGCCCGACCTGCGCGGGCCGGTTCGGTCAAGCACGATCTTCACGGACCAAATCCGACGCGCCCTCCTGTCGATCGAAACGGGTCTGCTTGGACCTGGGCTCGTCAGGGCTGGTCGGATCGTGCGCGACTCAAGCGAGCCCGACCTGCGCGGGCCGGTTCGGTCGAGCCCGATCTTCACGGACCAAATCCGAAGCGCCCTCCTGTCGATCGAAACGGGTCTGCTCGGACCTGGGCTCGTGAGGGCTGGTCGGATCGTGCTCGATTCAAGCAAGCCCGACCTGCGTGGGCCGGTTCGGCCAAGCACGATCTTCACGGACCAAATCCGACGCGCCCTCCTGTCGATCGAAACGGGTCTGCTTGGACCTGGGCTCGTCAGGGCTGGTCGGATCGTGCGCGACTCAAGCGAGCCCGACCTGCGTGGGCCGGTTCGGCCAAGCACGATCTTCACGGACCAAATCCGACGCGCCCTCCTGTCGATCGAAACGGGTCTGCTTGGACCTGGGCTCGTCAGGGCTGGTCGGATCGTGCGCGACTCAAGCGAGCCCGACCTGCGCGGGCCGGTTCGGTCGAGCCCGATCTTCACGGACCAAATCCGAC
>NW_001865059.1:2060-4335 GCF_000002865.3 Monosiga brevicollis MX1
GGCGAAGCACATTGCTGGCAAGCTCAATGAAATGCTGACGACCGGTGTCTCGCTTCAGGCCCTCCTCACGGCCATGCAGTACGTGCCTAGCCTCATCAACCACCTCTACACGCTGCCCCCAAGTCTGACGTCGGGCTTGTCCGAGCTCTTGAACCGTGCTTGCAAGGACACCTTTGTCAAAGCCTTTTTTGCCAAGGTAATCCTGTCTGCACCAGCTGGAGCTGAAGGTCATGACGTTACGCTGGAACAGCTCCTGGAGGCTCGCATCTTCACACGGGCCAACACCGGGGGCTTTGGCCTGCACGACTTGGTTGAGCGCGGTCCGGTGGCTTATGTCTGCAACATGGCCAAAATAAATAAATTAGGTGTTTGAACCTCAGAGCTGAATAATAAATTAGGTGTTTGAACCTCAGAGCTGAAAGCAAAGCTGTGCAACCCCGACATCAACATCACAAGGGCACGCAAAACAACACAAGAGAACAAGTTACATTCGGCACGCAAAACAACACAAGAGAACAAGTTACATTCGGCACGCAAAACAACACAAGAGAACAAGTTACATTCGCTGGCTTTTATCATGCCAAGAAGTACAAGCGCGAAGAATCCTGCACACAGAAACAAAAATCGTACAAAACGACCAAGTATAACCAGAGATACGGCCATTTCAAACACAAGACACCCAAAAGGGCAGTCACACATCACAAGTATAAGCCATCACAGCACAAACACAATGAACACCACGGCACGCTCACATCCAACGAGACACAACGTCGGATTGAGGAAAACAACCGGCCACAGAAGAAAAAGACATCATACAAAGGACCTTACAAAAAGAGCTGAAAGCAAAGCTGTGCAACCCCGACATCAACATCACAACGGCACGCAAAACAACACAAGAGAACAAGCTACATTTATCGGCTTCTATCATGCCAAAAAGTACAATAAATAATAAATAATAAATTAGGTGTTTGAACCTCAGAGCTGAAAGCAAAGCTGTGCAACCCCGACATCAAAATCACGACGGCATGCAGAACACCCCAAGAGAACAAGACAATTTCATCGGCTCCTATCATGCCAAGAAGTACAAGCGCGAAGAATCACGCACATAGAAACAAAAATCGTACAAAACGACCAAGTATAACCAGAGATACGGCCATTTTAAACACAAGACACATAAAAAGGCAGTCACACATCACAACTACAAGCCATCACAGCACGAACATAAAACACACCACGGCACGCTCACGTCCAACGAGACACAACGTCGGATTGAGAAAACAACCAACCACAGAAGACAAAGACATCATACAAAGGACCTTACAAAAATTCAGCAAAAATACCACACAGATACAGCAGAAATCAAAGCAAAATCAGACAAAAATACAAGTCAAGCCATCAAAAGACACAACGAGGAACCACCCTGGGAGCGACAGGTGCACACAGGGATCCCCACAGAGGGACCCCCGAGACGGTTCCTACCTACGACGAGCGCAGGCAGACACCGCCAAAGTGGCGCTGGATGTGGTCAGCGTTCATCTGATGGACCAGCGCCGCAAAGCGACCCTTCCACCGGGGAACAAAGGCCTCATCCAGCCCCGGCTGGTACACACCACGGGCCTCGGCGCAGCGGGCGAGCTGACCAAGCAGATCCACAAAGGAGGAGGCGAACCCACCGGTTGTCGTCATCGCCGCAGGGACGATCAGAGTTTTTCCATGGTTGAAACCGGTGTAGTAGTCGCGCTTCTCCTTTTCGGCTCGGCGAAGGGCAGCGCCCACCTTGATGCAGGCTTGCGAGGTGGTCGGGGGTTGGGCTGTGCGCACAGTCACGTCAATGCCCAGGTGAAGGGGAGAATGCAACTGTACCACCTAAACACGACCAATTTGACGACCTTGACCACGACGAACCCACTACTTCTGCTGCTGATTTTGCTGATTTTGCTGACTCTGCTGACTCCACTACCTCCACTACTACCACCACTACCATTATTGTTACCGATGACCTCGACGACGACACTGACCCTCTTCTCCTTGACCATCCTCATTTCAGCGCCAACATCACCACCACCGACAACTACAACAAGCTGCCTGCTACCGTCAAGGAAGCCATGCACAGTCCTGATGCTGACAGCTGGACCCGTGCCCTTGAGAAGGAGGCTGATTCCTTTCACGAGCACTACGTCATCCAAGGACTAGATCACCTTCCAGCTCACATCAAGCCCCTCGACCTTCGTGTTGTCTTTGCTCGCAAGCATGATGGCACCTTCAAGGCACGCAT
>NW_001865059.1:4865-14337 GCF_000002865.3 Monosiga brevicollis MX1
GAGCTCTTGGGCAAACTGATTTACCTCATGACTCACACTCGCCCTGACATTGCCACCGCTGTCAGCATGCTGGGCTCCTTTGCCAGCTGCTACACCGTAGAGCATTGGAACGCTGCCAAGCACCTGCTCCGCTATGTCAAGGGCACGAAGGACCTTGGTCTGACTTATCGGTCTGGCCAGCACCTTCGCCTCACGACCTACACTGATGCGAGCTTTGCTCAAGAAACTGGTCGTAAGTCTCGTGAAGGCTGCATTGTCTACCTCGCTGGTGGACCCGTGCAGTGGCGCTCCAAGCTACAGACGGTCACTGCCACGTCTACTGCTGAAGCCGAGTTTATGGCTGCTTACTCTGCGGCCAGCGAGACTATGTTTGTTGATCATTTGGTTCGTGAACTCTCACACGCCGTCTTCAAGCCCGTGTTGTTCAGTGACAACCAGGCGGCGCACATGATTACAAACGGAGCCAACTCTCCGGGCTCCAAGCACATTGCTGTCAAGTATCGCTTTGTGCAAGAGAGGTATGAACGCAACCAGCTCGATGTCCGGTTCTGCGGGACCAAGGGCATGGTTGCTGACCTTCTCACCAAGCTGCTCAATGGACCGAGCCATCGTCGTTTGTCTGACATGCTCTTCCGTTCTCAGCTTGAAGGGGAGTATTAGAGGCGCAATCTGAGACGGTATACTTTACCACGTTGTGTGTCCTCTGGTACTTGATGTTGTCCCACCTTGTTGTGTAACATCTGGTTGTACCATCTTGTTGTGGCATCTGTTGGTCCCAACAGATTGCTGATATCGCTTCCACCTGTCTTCAGTGTGATAGTCCATTCTCTGTCTCCACTGTGTGTGTGTGTTTCCACCTGCTATAAATGGGAGCGATCTCCCTGGATCGGTACCATTTTCCTTCTTGACCTCGGTCGTTCCACTTCCCTCCTTCTGTCTTGTTCTGTCTTGTTCCTTTGCCTTACTTCAATCCATGTTCTCGTATGCACTTCGATTGGTTGGATACCTCTGTGACAATCGCCTTGTCCACACACATTACACTGTACTGGACATACACCTTTAATACCGCCAAAGTGGCGCTGGATGTGGTCAGCGTTCATCTGATGGACCAGCGCCGCAAAGCGACCCTTCCACCGAGGAACAAAGGCCTCATCCAGCCCCGGCTGGTACACACCACGGGCCTCGGCGCAGCGGGCAAGCTGACCAAGCAGATCCACAAAGGAGGAGGCGAACCCACCGGTTGTCGTCATCGCCGCAGGGACGATCAGAGTTTTTCCATGGTTGAAACCTTTGTAGTAGTCGCGCTTCTCCTTTTCGGCTCGGGTATAGGGCAGCGCCCACCTTGATGCAGGCTTGCGAGGTGGTGTCAGCGTCAAATCCGTGCTTTCACGCACTTGAGTATTCTCACTGCTGTCACACGCACTCAGTGTAGGTCGCTATGGGTCTTCCCATCGGAACCCGCATTGCTGCTATGACCTCACACATACGCTTTAATACTTAGACTCATTGGGCCTGATTCGTCTCATGGGGTCACATGAGTAAACACCGCGTGGATAAATCAATTCGGTGTTTGAATTTCAGAGCTGAAAGCCAAGCTGTGCAACCTCGACATCAAAAGCACTACGGTATGCTAAACAACACTGGAAAACAAAACGTCCAAGACGGCGGTCAACAACACAAGTATAAACCTCACAGCACGAACACGAAGAACACCACGGCGCGCTCGTATACAACAAGACACAGAGTCAGGTTGAGAAAACATCTGATGACAAACCAAATAGGAATCATCCGAAAACGGCTCAAACATACAGTAAAAATATCACACGAAAATTACAAGAAAATGAGCCATGGAAAGGTGTTCGCGTCAAAGCCGTGCTTCGCTTCCTCAAACCTACGCGCTTCCTCGCAACCCGAAACTGGCTTCCAGACGCCCCGGAGTTTGACAAAAGGTAGAATCTGGCACTCCCACCTTCTGTGGAAAGGAAGACTTGCAAACGGCCAATCTTGTCACAAAAGGCCATGTGACGCTTGATGGGGTGGCAGGCCAGCAGGTACTTACAGGGTGGCACATGCGCACTCTGGCACACAGAATCGGAAGCGAACCGTCTTTCGATGGCGATGACTGTTGTTAAAATGTAACTACGATGTAAAAAAGTTGGGCGCGTGCATTTAAGCTAGAAATGGGCTGTCAACCGAACTACGACAAGCTGCCTTCAGAGAAGACCTTGCCCTTTGGGTCATGACTCCTGCTTGAAGGACTTCAAAGTAAGGTTTTAAATAAAAGACAGGCCGATCAAAAATCAAGAACAACGAGGGGTTAGCATGTTGACTATTTCGTTCGCATATCCACTAGACTGGCGCGTGGAGCACTCTGGAAGGACCGCTTCTTGGGAAAGAAGAACATGCATGGCATAAAATAATATTATATTATGCTCTCTTTGAGCTGTAATGTGTGTGAACCTGGGGTGTGTGTGAACCTCAGTCGGTCGGGGGGCGGCAAGCCATCTCCGCCCAGTTTGACATACGTAATCTGTTCTTGTGGTTGCTTTCCGAGTGAATACCGACCCAACCCAAAGGTGATACTCTTCCGAGTGAGACCAGCTTCTTTTCACACAGCCCGGCAGTTTGAGTATACGCTCATCGATTAAAAACTCAAATTCTTACATGGCAGTGATATGGCAACACCCAATTGCACAAATAATAATATTGCTTCATAGAAAACTTTCTGAATCTATGTTCACCGGGCTATGGTCAGGACAACATCCTTCATCACTGGACGATGCTCCAAGCCTGGGCTTCACCAAGCTTTCGCTGCAGCTGGTGAATTTGTTTCTCAAACTCTAGTTGTTGATGTTTCATGTCAGCGTCGCGTGCCATGGCATCCTGGGCAACGAGATCGTTGATGCGCTCAACATTGTCGGCCAATGCTTGCTGCTGGAGTAATTCCATTTGCTGGCGAGGCACGAAATCTTGATCAATATTGTCCTGGAGCTCACGATAGCGTCTCTGCCACTCCCTGCAAGCTTCATCTCGTATGGCATTTTGGCTTCGTAAACTCTGAATTTCATTTTGCGCGGCCATGTTTTGACGTGCCAGGTCGTCCGCCTTTGCACGAAGACTATCCGAGGCTTCGATGTGCTGTCGGTGCGCTGTATTGACTGCATCAGCAATTTCACGCTCAAGCCAGGATGGGCGGTGTTGACCCGCTTGCATTTGTGCCATCTGTGCCCGAAGACCCTGCAGTTCTGCTTCGGTCTGACCGAGCCGGCGTTGGATGAAAGCATTCTGTTCCAATGCTCGGCGCAGGCGCTTATCGCTTTCCTGCTTAAGCTGCAATGCCTTGATAGCTCGTTGCTTGCTCTGAGTAGCTGCAGCAACTTCCTTCTGGCTGTTCTCCTTCAAGGACTCGCAATTGTTGACCAAAGATGCCTTTGAGGCGAGTTCGTTTTGCCAGAGACGTCGCATCTGCTCCAGTTCATCACTCGACTTGCGTGCTTGTGCTTCGGCTTGTCCAAGCGCTTCTTGTAACTTGACGTTGTCCATTTGCTTATTTCCAAGCTCCATTTCCAAGGCGCTGCGCTGGCGCTCAAGCTTGTTTGTAGTTTCTTCAAAAAGCATAGCACGTTTCGATGCTTCAGTGGCTCGCTGTTGTTGTTCTGTAAGGCGTTGGGCACTTGCAACCTGAGCAGCCTCAGCAGCAGCACGAGCGCTGTCTGCTTCGCTGAGTAATGTGCGGACATGCCCTGTTTCTCGGCGAGCGGCTTCCACATCCTGAGCGAGCTGCTCCAACCTCGTGGTTTGTTGCGTCACCCTTGCCCGTGCCTCTTCAAGGTCTCTTGTTACCACTTGCAGCTTTGATTGCAGCGTTTCTTGGTCCTGGAGTGCTCGATCCATTTCAGTCGAGAGGGCGGCTGTGCGCGCCTTCTCATCTTCATGAGCCTGGCGAGCTTGATCCCGCTGCGATTGTGCAACAGTAACGGCTGATTTGAGCTCTTCCACGCGCGCTGTCAGCTGTCGTTGCCGCTCCAGGGCTACGCTGCACTCTGTCCGTTGACGCTGTTCTTCAGATTGTACCTTTTTCAAATCGGCCATGAGGGACTTGACTTGTTGATCTCGGTCCGACAATGAGGTTTGAGCTCGTTCCAACTCTTGGCGAGCTTCAGTCACCTGCTGTTGCCATACAGTGGCGGCTCGCTCATTGTTCTGAGCAACGCTGGCGTTTCGAGCACGCTGCTCTTCTTGCACGCGCTCCTGGGCGGCTTGCAGCTCTTGTTGCTGCGTGACGGCTACTCGCAATTGGGTTTCGAGCTCCAAAATGCGATCTTGTGCTTGACGAAGAGTTTTTTGTCGAGCGGCATTCGCCTCAAGAAGAATGCCGTGCTTGGCTTCCAATGCATGTAGCTGACTCTCGTGGTCTTGAACTTGAGCTTCCAGTTGCCGCTTTGTGCGCTTAAGTTCTTGAAGCTCACGCGTATCCGTGCCATTCAAAGGCTCCGCCTGTTGCGCAGTCGATGGGTTTGTGCCCGTTGATTGGCTCTGTTGGGAGATGGCAAGCCGTTGGCGAAGATGCTCCATCTCTCGCTTGATCACGTCAAGCTCTGCCTGGCAGCCACGCAGTTGAGCTTGAGTCGTATCGTGCTGCTGCCGTGCGTGGTCACGTTCAACGCGAAGGACCTGCTGAGCCGCTGTGGCATCAGCCAATGCTTGCCGCAGGCGCTCGCGCTCAGCAGCGGCAGAGGCTTGCTGGTGCTGCACCTGTTGGCGCAAGTCTTGAAGCTCTGAGCGGGCATCATTGAACCGAGCGTCTTGATCTTCGTTAACTTTGAGAAGACGAAGCTGTTCCCGCTTCTGACGCTCAACCTCTGTTTTCAAAGCGTTGCTAGAGGCTTCCTGCTGCTGTAGTTCTTGAGCCGTTCGGTCCCGTTCCCCTTGGAGCAACAGACACCGTTCACGCCAAGCAGCAAGCTGTGCCTAGATGGTCAAAGATTTAAGTGAGAGAGGGAGATCAAGAGATAGGGCGGCGGATCCTCAAACTTTTTATCAACGGCCAAAGGTAGCCACGGAGAAAGGGCAAATCAAAGCATAGGACCAACCTCAGCATCCAGGATTTCAGTTTGAAGACGCTCAAGTTCATCGGCGCGCGCTTCGCTTTCAGGAACTGGCGGTGCATCTGATTTCCAAGCTTCTCCACGCGCTCGCTGTTGCTGTTTTACCAGATCCTCGAGTTGTGCAACGGCTGCATCGCGATGCTGCACGGCTTGTGTCAAAGCGTGAATTCTCTCCGTCATGTCTGTCACGTCGTGCTGAAGCTGGATATTGCGCTCACTCATCTCAACACCTTCAAGGCGCGACTTGAGCAGGGCTTCACCCTGTGTCTCAAAATGAGCGCGTAGGTCGTTCATTTGGCGTTCCAAGTCTTGAAAAGCGGTGCTTGCCAGTGCCACATCGGTCAGTGATCCTTCCTGGGTTCCGGTGCTTGCAATGGGCATTGCACGAGCCTGGGCCGCACGCTCCTGAAGTGCTGCTTCGAGCACCGCCACTCGTTCTTCCGCTTGCTGCCGTAAGCCTTGCTCTAAAGTCAACTGGCGCTTTATTGATGCCACATCAGGTTCCACGGCAGTCCAGTCCCCATTTCCAGGCAACGTGCGCCCACCATGATCACCTTGAGTCATCCAGTCCGTGGTCTCAGCCAATTCATTCGAGGAGTGGCCATCTGTCTCGGTGGCGTTTGGATGCGGCTGACCCGATGACTGGCGCTGCCAAGACCTAGCATTGATCTGTACGCGTTCCAATTGTGTCTTTAGGTCTGCTTGGCTAGCCTCGGCATTTGCCAGCTGATCACGAAGCTCAGCTTCGACCCCGCGCCAGGCTGCTGCTTCATCAGCAAAACGCGCACTAATGGCGTTCTCGCGATCTTTTGATGCTGCCAGCTCAGCCTCCAAGACCTGTAGCTGCTGTCGGGCCTGGGCAAGTTCAGAACGAAGTACATCGGCATCTGCACCAGTACTGTGAGCGGCCTCAGTCCGAAGCGCCTCCATGTCGTGACTCCATTGGACTCGATCGGCTTCATGCGCTTGCTGCATCGCCTCGGCCTGAGCCTTTTGTGACAATAGGTCGGCTTCTAGATTTGTAATGGTGGCTTTCAGTTCGCTCAACGAGGAGGGCATGACCACCGGCATTTGTGGGGTAACAGGCCCAACGACGTCGGCATGTGGTTCTTGGGCATGAATAGAGTCTTGCAAAACTGATGTTGGTCGGGAAGCTTCTTGGGAGACTCTCTGGGCCGGTGGAGAAGGCCCGTGGCTGTTGGAAATGTCGTGTTGTGGGGGTGGTCTTGGAGCCGGTGTGTGCTCTGCAATATCAGAACTCCCGTTGGACTCCAAGCTCTCGTCCAGCTCTGGGAGGCCATCCATGTCAAAGGTATCATCAAGGCCGGCCACCACCCGCGGGGGTTCTGGCGTTTGCGTGGCATGCGATGGGGATGAAGCCTGGCTCCTCAGAGGAGTGTTGCCTTGGTCAGAGGCTTTGCCAGAGTGATTCTCAGGCAAAGCACTAGGTGGGTTCGGCGCTTCCGCGATTGAGCGCTGTGGCAATACCATGGCGGCCTCCTGATCGAGGGCTTCCTCGTCGGCATGCAAGAGTTCCCGGCCTGTGCTCTGTGGCAGTGCTGGCTTTCGGGTGGTGGTATCTTCGGCAGTCACCAAGCTCCCACTTAGGCTGGAGTTGGTCAGTGCGATGCTCGATTCATCCATATCTTCAAAGTCCATGGCACCTGTCATGTATCACCAAGAAAAAATAAAACGTGTGTGAATATTAGACGCACATACTGAGGACCGAAGGATGGTCTTGAGAAAATTGACAAGCCAAATCAGACGACCAAGACAACCAGGGTGACATATCCAGTTGGTACAGAAAAAAACCCGGCAAAGCACGTGCAAAAAAGCCTCTGATTACAAACCTGACACAGCCGGCAGCGCTGGATGGGCGACAGCACTTTGAAGGTGTGCAGCAGCCACGACTGAATCAGAGGGATAGTTCTTGGTGTGCATGATCGTGGGAGCGGTGGCAGCAGCACCTAGTCCGAGATCGTCCTCATCCCAATCAAAATCTTGCGAAAGGGCAAACGAGGAGCGAGCGTCCTGGGGGTGCAGGTCACGGCTAGCACCCGCGCTGGCGGAGACATGAACTGGAGATGCGTTGGAGAGATTCGACTCATCCAGATTGTCACCCAGGTCGAAAGCAGCGTTGGGTGGGCGAAGGCGTTGGAGAACTGCTGGGTTAGTTGTTTCAGGTGCCGTTGCAGAGTGGGTGGATGACTCAAATGCAAAACTAGGGTCTGAGTCAGGCTCCTGGCGTTGATTTTGCAGAGAGGGAGAAAGTAAAGCTTGTGCAGCCAAGCCAGGCGCGGGGTCTGCACCTGGAAACACCGTAATTGTGGCGCTTGCGTTGTCGGCCAGACTCGTCGTCATAACGTCACTCTCCAAGCTGAGATCAGCCTCTTTTTCGCTCAAGATCTCGGGCGATTGGCGCATACGAGTACGAGCGGCCGCGGGCAGAGCGGATGCACTCGAGACAGGTGGGGAGTCACGTGCAGAGTGACGGCGGAGAGCTTCTCGAACTGCCTGCCGACCAGGAGATGCAGATTGACTGTCATCACTCATGTGGGAGCTCAAGGAGAAGCTGGACGAGTGGGAGCTGTTTGCAGCATTGCGCTCATGGGGTAGTGGGCTTGGTGGGGTGGGCGTGCGCATGTCAACAGCTTGCTGAAGTGGTGGTTCTTGAGCGGGCACATCCACGGTGGGCAAGCGCTCAGCCAAAATTCGCCGTTTGATTTGTGAGGAAGCCAGGTCGAGTGCCGATTGGTCTTGATGGTCGCGTGTCGCCGGCTGCAGAGAAAACGCAAGAGGAAAACAGGCAATTTGAGAACGTTGCATGGGACAAAGCAGTCTGGGAAGGAGAGAGAGAGAGAGAGAGAGAGAGAGAGAGAGAGAGAGAGAGAGAGAGAGAGAGAGAGAGAGAGAGAGAGAGAGAGAGAGAGAGAGAGAGAGAGAGAGAGAGAGAGAGAGAGAGAGAGAGAGAGAGAGAGAGAGGGAACATGCTTGCTTACATTTAGGCCCGCCTCATCGATGAGAAAGTCAATAATGTCAGGACCGGAATCGACAGAGCTGGCTGCAAGTAGCAATGCAGTTTGACCATCCTGGTTCACGGCATTTATGTCAAGGGTATGCGGGAAAAGCACGCGGAGGGTGGCCAGGCTTCCACCTGCAGCAGCCAGGTGAAATGGCAAATTTCCATTCTATGTCGCAAAGATTTTTGAATGAGAAGCCATGAATCAGCCACGAAAAATACAAGAATTCAAAGGAAAAAGGCGGCAGGGCGAGACAAACTGAGGAGGAGAGGGAGCAAGAGGAGAGCAGACCTGGTCTGGCATGTCGGTACGAGCATTGAATTGCAAAAGAGCCTGCACCGCTTCGTCGTTTCCACGGGCGGCAGCATAATGTAGTGCCGTTTGTCCAGCAAGGGTGCAAGCGTCACGATCGACCCCGGCTTGAAGGAGCGTCACAGCAATGTCGTTGAACCCTTCGAGCACCGCCTGCAAGAAGGCAAGGGCGCTGTCAGTTTGTTTGAAAATAAAAAAAAAAATCGACGAGGAAAAAAAAAAAAATTCATAAAAGGCCCCAAAACAAACAAGCAAGCAACAATCTGCAAGCAGGTCTCTGCAGCCAGTCCTTGGGCGCAGATGCATAGACAAAACCAACCGTATGTAGAGGGGTTTCTCCGACGTTATCTGAAGAGCAGGTGGCCCCACATTCAATCAAGCGCAGCACACAGTTGAGGAAGCCATGTTTAACTGCGTGGTGCATTGCCGTTCTAGCAAAGACAACGGCACGAATGGTTGGAATGAGCATGTGTTAGTTTTGCTGGGCCCTCACATGACTTCATCTCGCTCTTCACACCGAGGCCATGGGCGGGGGGCACAAAAGACGTCAACGAACCGGCCATCTGGGTCCGCTCCATTCACATCGGCTTTGCGGCTGATGAGCTCATTGAGCTTTTTGACATCGCCGTTGCTCACAGCCGCAATCAGTTTGTCAGAAGCATTGCGCCCGCGCAACGAGCCCTGAAGCGTAGAGTCGCACAGTTTGCATTGGAATCATGAGCCTGGGCGTGGTCCTGATAGTGTGCAGACCCCGGCCATGCCCGTCGTACGATCGCAATGGTCGCCCTCACCTTCAAGAGCCGCTTCATCGTGCCAAGCAGCGATTCCGGCGGCAAACCAAACGCAGGTTATCTTTGTGTGAGGTATATGCAGCTCAAACCCGCCACCTCCAAGTCAAGTCTGGTGCGCAATGTGCGCGCCTCTGAGCTGGCGAGAAAGTGCGCCGAAAGCGCGCACAGAGAGAGAGAGAGAGAGAGAGAGAGAGAGAGAGAGAGAGAGAGAGAGAGAGAGAGAGAGAGAGAGAGAGAGAGA
>NW_001865059.1:16567-30513 GCF_000002865.3 Monosiga brevicollis MX1
ACCTCTCTGTTCGGCTTCCCCCTCTCTTCTCGAAAGCGAAGGGCTCCAAGCCGATCTCTCCGTCGTCGTCGTCGTCGTCGTCGTCGTCGTCGCACACATGCGGGCGCGTCCGGCAGCAAGAGCAAGGACCTCAGAGCAGAGCAGAAGGCTGACTGTCGTCTTTGTCAAAGTGTTCGAGTAAGGGATTTGGGTTTGGCCACAAATCTGCAACTGTCGCCATGCCCGAGGGGCCAGAGCTCCATTACATGGCCTCCTTCATCAACCGTGTGGCTGAGCAGCATGCCCCTTTCCAACGAGTCAGCACCAGCAGGCTCGCTACAAACCCCCGCAAGCATCCAGGTGCGCAGGGCTCGACGTGCGACAAGGCTTGGTGCATGCCACGCCAAAATTAACCCAGAAACCTGTTTGCTTTCTTTGTCTTTGCTCGACGATTTTGCTGCCAAGCCCTGCCTAAATTGCCCAAGCATTTCACTCTGCGTGCTGAAAGCCACGGCAAAGAATTGCGCATCGAGGTGCTTAATGCTCGGTCCAAGTCCCGTGTCAAGTAAGTTGAAGTGCTCTTTTGGCTTCTTCTTGTTGTTCTCATCATGACGGTGACGCCTCTTTCGTTGCTGGGGTTTATCAGGCCTGCAGCGAGCTTGGTGATGACCATGGGGATGGTGCGTTTCCCATTTTGGACCCGCCTTGACCCGCTGAAGTTTGTTCACCTGACCGCTCACCTCATCCATGCTTTCTGTCCACATGTCAAAACAATGCCAGTCGGGCAACTTTTACTGGCTGGCTGCAGCCGATTTGGATCAACACCCGCATGCTCATTTGCGTTTTCACGCCGCCAAAGGCGTGCTCTGCTACGAAGATCCACGTCGGTCTGTGTGGGCGCCTACGCACCTCGGCAAATTGCAAGACACCGTCATAAAATCCAGGTCGATGGCAGCCAATAACTGAGCGGTTTCTTCTTTTCCGTAGGTTTGGTGGATGGAGAATAGGGCACGCCTGGTCTTCTGAACGAGGACCATGTGTCATTCAAACTGGCATTGGTGAGTTTGCAACTCACATAAAAGCACACCTGTCCGATAAGATATTGCAAACAGTACGTCAAGCAAACACATCATCATGATCAAACTCGCAGCAACACCTCTCTCCAGTGGTTTTATCTCATGGGGCCTCCCCCAGCAAGCCATCTGTAGCATCATGATGGACCAGCGATATTTCAACGGCATTGGAAATTACTTGCGCGCAGAAATTTTGCACCGGTATGCGGCGCTTCGTGGCTGGTCAAAGTGGCTGCGTCAAGCATTTGATTGGTGGCTCACAATCCAATCTCCCTGCACCCCACCTCATCTTTGGTCCCGGTGTCTCAAAGGGCCAACATCCACCCTTTTGCGCAGGCAGCGGAGGTGCTGGCCAAAGCTGTCGCCTGCAGTCCCACGCAAGGCTTGCTGGCCATCATGCGCGCAGTTTTAACCGAATCCTCAGAGATTCTCAACGAATACGGCTTTGCCTTGGGTGATGAGCAGCGCAATGCCGCATTTGTCAATTGGTTACAGTGCTATGGCAAGTTGGCCAAAGCACTTGACGCCCAACGGCGAACCATCTGGTACGCATACCAGAACCCAACCCTTCCAACTCCCAAGTGTTTCCAACACGTTTCTTGCTCGATTGTAAAATTTCAAATTAGCCACAGCCCCTGATAGTCGGTCTCATCTGATCTATTGACATTAACAACACCTTAACAAGCGCGTTCTGGCATTGCCATGGCAGGTTTGGCCTATCCACTCCAAAGCATAAGGTAATGGTGCTTCCTCCAAACTATGACGAGCGAATGCTTCGCCGTGAGTTTTTGGGACGCGCCGCAGTGGCACAAACGCAAGTCTTGGCACACGCCTCATCGCCGTTGCTAGCCCCCGATTTTCTCAAGAAGCGCCGCGGTAAGCGAGCACACTCTGAACCAGCATCCTCCCTAAATTCAAGTTCAGACGCCGCCGAAGCAGCCCAAAACATGCCGCATGCAGCGGACCAAACGGAGCGGCGCCCCAACCGGCTGTAAAGGCATCCCACTTTGGGACGAGCACCGAGCTAGAACATGACATTGTCCCACTCCCACGAACCCGCCGGAAAATGAAAATTTGCCCCGAGCCACGCGCTACAGGTCAAGAGGTCACCCCAAACATCCGACCGCGACGCAGCCCCCGGTTGGTCCTACAAAGAAACGATTCAAGCGTCTAAACTAGAGTAAAATGAGCATCCTGATGGATACTCACACCCAGGGCGTCCAGCCCTCGAACATACGGCACAGATTGTCAATCGAGATTGCCTCGCGAATGACAGCATCCACCTAAAACAACACAATAGATGGGAAATTCATGTGAGAAGGCCCGGTCCATGCCCGTAATTTTGAAAAAAAAAAAAAAAACAAAAAAAACAAAAACAAAAAACAAAACAAAAACAAAACAAAACAAAACAAAACAAAAAAAAAAAAACATTTCTCGACGCAAGCACAGAAATACACACAATCACCCAAAAGCAAGAAGCAACGCACCTGGTCCGAAGTCGAGAGAGCCCCATCGTCCTTGCCGACTCGCCCCAACAACTTTTGACGGACTCGCGACCAAATGGCTAGAGCATACTTGCTCCGTTGCGGCGCATTATTGGCCATCTCAGAGGTCATCTTTGCAGTTTCGTTCTCAGTATCAACAACGCCACTTGTCTCCTCCACAAGCGCATCGCCCGCAGCGCTGTGCAGCGAGACCAAAGCATCATGGGAGCGGCCCACGGCATTTGCCAAGTCGCGGAAGTCTGGCGTCTGGTCGTTGGCGATGAGACGCACAAGGTCCTTTTGCACCCTGGTAGAACCATCTTTGTCGGCTGTGTCCGACGGAAGGGTGCTTTGTGTCCACGATTCAAGAAGCTCACTAGGCTCGGCGGCCTGTAGCACCTCGACAAGGTTGCCAAGCAAGTCCACAGCATCGTCGGCACGCTGAAACCAATCTGCAAATGCATTACGCAACACGCGTACTTCTTGGCGGTTTGCCATGCTCGCCTCCAGCAGAGGGTCCAGCTCCTCCACGAGAAATTTGAACTCCAGAACGGCATTGCGAATCAGGTCATTGGCTTCCTCAACCTGCTCTCCTAGCCCTGGTAGCGTCTTGCGCAATTGGCTCTCCTGCTGGCGAGTTTGACCAACCAACTTTGGCACCTGAAGCTGCCGCTCAGCAAGCCATGCACGTGACAAGTAGCCATCCGGTGCATGTTCCTTCAATCCTTCAGGCAATCGAGCCTCCAGCGTTGCCGCACTGGCGCGGTGCCTTTCCAGCTGTTCACACGACATGCGCAGGCGCTCCAACAAGGTGCTGTGGCGCTGTTCAAGCGCTTTCGTGTCATCAACCATCATGCGGAACGTCTCAAAATGTACTGAGGCGGTGGTGACGCCGATAAGCAGGCTGCAGGTCTTGTGGTCGTGCAGCAGACGGGAGGCATCCGCTTGAAGCTGCTGCTCGAAAGCGATGGCAAGCTCGCTGGCCGTCTTGCTGGAGCTTGCACTCCAGCGCACGCGCTGCAACAGAGCTTGTGCCTTTTCGTCGTATGCGGCCTGCACTTCTCGAGATTCTTTGTGGGACGCTTCCAGCCTTTGAGTGGCCGAGCGGAGCTCTCGCACCGTCTTGAGCAATTCCGAAACAAATGGAGCGGGTGATGTGTCAAGGAGGTGCGGGGCATGCACCCATTCGAAATGGCGCAAGTGCCGCTCCGAGGCCTGGACTGCAGCCTGTGCCTTTTCTAAATCACGCTGCAGCATGGCAATCTGTCGATATTCAACAAGAGTTTCGAGCGAACCCTCAACCAAACGCTGTGCCTGAGTCATGCGGTCAGATCGCGTCGCATTGTGTGAAATGGCCCGGCGAGTAAAGTTGTCCAGTAGTTCGGCATCTGACGGCATCTCGCTACCAGATGCCCAGTGGTCAGCACCCATCTTAATGGCATTGACCCCCAAATCAAGGAGACGGCCGGCAACATAGCAGCGAATACCTTGCGGAAGAACTTGGTGAAAACGCTGTTTAAACAGCTCCGCGTGGTAGTCGCGGAGTTTGTCTTCGGCCGCCAGAAGAGATGCTGGCTCGTCCTCATCGCCCGCTGCAGACTCGCGCTTGCTTGTTTGCTGCTCATGCACTCGCAACAGGGCCTTGAGTGCCCCCACGGCCGCGTCCAGCGCTTGAAGGCGACTCAAGGCCGTCTCAAAGGCAAGATCATCCGTAAAAGCCGGAAAGACTTGGTTAATGCCCGCCCAAGCCCACGGGGATTTGATGGTAGCCAGTTCAGCCCAGCGCTGAAGCAACACGTCACTGGCGCCTGCAAGGCGCATGCTAACTCGTTGGATACTCGCCCCAAATGCCGACCGAGGCAGCTTTGCAAATCGCTCCTCTGTTACAGCGCAAATCTCGGCGCGTAGAGGTCCGGATACACGGTCCGAGACACTGGCATTCACCGCATTTTTCAAAAGACGGTGTAGACCACTCAAGTCCTGTATCAGTTGGCGAGCGTCGGCAACCGCGTCGGCGTCTGCTTGCATATGTTCATAGAGCTCTTCCACTAGGCGTGGTACGTCCATGAGCGACGACTCAAGTCGACGGAGCGCACTCACTGTCACCGACAAGGTGCTACACAGCGCTTGGGCTTCCGGTCGCACCTCGGCTTGCTCTGGTACTACAACGGTTAAATCCAAATCGACTAGGTGCTGCAACTCGTGTGTAGTCTCAAGCACGCAAAGTAGATCTCGTGTTTTGATGATACGTTGCGCTCCGTGCTCCAGTTGCTGGATTGGTTTGCAGCGATTCAGGAGGGCCTGGAGCAGAACCAAGCGCAGGGCAAGGAGCTGCTGTCCTGGGATGCCGCCAGCATCGGCCGTGGCTAAAGCGGCAATGTTAGCACGCTGCTCATCGATTCGGGCCTGCAACACCGTGACATCCCTCAAGCGGCCTTGGCGCTGCTCAACGTCTCGCAAGCCGCGGCGGGCCGCTTCGCAGTCCCGGGTAAGGATGGCATGCCGTGACGCCAATGGGGCGGTCAGAGCGCGCGGCAGGGTCTGCTCCACCTCTCGCAGCATGGCCAAGCACGTGGCCGAGCTTGGGTTGGCAAGCACTGTCTCAAAAATCAGTCTCCATTTGTGCACACGATTCTGGGGCAGGACTTCCGGTGGATAGGAGAGGGCCACTCGAATGTAGCCCTGCAGGCGCCCTGCAACTTCAAGCATGTGCTCGTGACGATTGCTCATAACCCGGCGCGCTGCAGCTCGTGCAAACTGCAGCTCATTGAGCGCACCGTTCTGGCCGATCGTGCCCATAAATCGGTCAAAGTTCTCCGGCGTGGCTGAGATCGCTCCGGGCGCCACCTCTAAAGCTGCAAGCACCTCCTTCAGCTGGCCCGTCTTGATGGCCTGAAAAGCGACTAGGTGCTGATCATACCACGAATTGCACGAGCGGTGAGACTCCTTAATCTGCTCGAGCAACTGATTGACAGCGCTTTGCTGCTTCTTCTCGTGCTCGTACAGGGCCTCCAACGGCTCGAGCGTTTGTTGTGTGCTGGCATTGGCCTGCCGCAACAGCTGTAGCTCTCGCTCGAAGCCACGAAGCTCATCAATGGCACCAAGATATTCACGAAGACCGCGGAGAGCCTCATCTGCCGCCTTCGCACCTTGGGGCAAGGCCGCGGTCAAACGCCCCCGATTGGCAAGAAGTGGGGACTTCATCTCATCAATGCGAGCCGAAAGCAGGCTCTCGTTCATGTCTTGCTCCATCGCACGCCGCTTGGCCATTTCCTGCGCGTCTTTGGCCCAATCGACAAGCGGGTCATGCACAAAGGCTTCAAGCAGCGTAAGGAGCACTTCCTTCGAACGCTTGAGCTCGCGCAGCGTAAACTCCGCATGCTGGCGGAAGGGCCCATGCAGGCCAGCAATCCCGAGCGCTTCCACAAAATTGGCGGAGAGACGAAAGGGTACCTGCTCTGGCACGCGCAACTTGGTTCCCTTTTCAAAGGCGACGTTGTAATCAATGTGAACAAGCTCGCCCGTGTGCGCATCGAGAAGGATGTTGTCCAGGTGGCGGTCACCCAGCCCAACCACGTAGCCAATCATCGAATTGACTGCTAGACTGGACGTATAGTTTCCCAATACCTCGAGCCAAGCGGCCGATGAGGGGCTCATCACATGCAATTCACGCGACAAAATCTGATTCGAGGTCTTTGAAAGCGTTTTGAAGGCGCGGCGCAGGGCTTCGAGGGGCCACTGCTCACGAGGCGTGCCCTTGCGCACGTTCATGCGATCCAAAACCTGACGCAGCTCGACTTGAAACTGGTGCTGTGGTCGAAGGGGTGCGCTTGGCGCACGCTTGCTCTTCTTGGCCTGATGCTCAGCGCGCTGCGCCTCGTACTCGGCTTGCTGCCAGGTTCGATACAGCTGAAACATGGGGACCGTATGATCCACCCACTGAATCAAGCCACTCCGTGGACCAAGAGGCGTAACATTGTAGTTGCGTGCGCGAACATGAGATCGCGCGTGGCGCGCTCGGGGTGCAAGCAAGGCATTAATCGTGTCGAGAATCTGCATCATTCGCTCATCCAAGTGCAGGTCTTCCATGCCTTTGAACAGGAACTTGTACCGGTGCCCATCTGTTCCAAGCAATGTCAGCCTTTTGGGCTTTGTTTTGGATGGCAGGACGTGGACTTCGGGCTGAAAGGATTGGATCAGAACGACGCTTGATCGGCGGGATGTTGGGTGTGGCGTAGGTTCGGCGGTGCTTTCATGAGGCCCGTCGGTCACAGGCAGAGCATCAACGCCTGGCATGGACACGTTGGTCACAGTGCTCTGGGCAAGGCGTGGTGAAATTTCATGTAAAGTCAGGGCTGAGCGCGCGGCAACTGCTTGGGTGAGGCGTTCAAGTAGGCGGTGGAAAGGCGCGACGGCTCGGTCCACAGAATAGCCAAAATGTTGTGCATCGTCGAGCCGAGCTGCTCGAACGGCTGGGGTTGTTAGTGCATCAATGGTCGCATCAATGATCGGAGAAAACTCCGTGATGAACCACTGTTCATGCTTCGTCTCCGCCTCGCGCGCTGTGGTCTTGGCTTTGAGCGAGCGCATCGCTTCAATGATGGGCGTCAGAATGGCAGCATGCTTTTGCATCATGAGACGTTGCTTTTGTGCGGCCAGAAGACTATCGTTCTGTGCCAAGCGCGCCAGCTCATCCTCCAATTGGCGCAATCGACGTGCAAGATCCGGCTGGAGGTGCGTCATCAAGTCCAACCAGCGTTCCTCCCAGAGGACAGTTATACGCTGCAATTCGCTGATCATGGCCTCAAGTTCAGCGACCATGGCATGGTCATGTTCTTGAAGGCTGAGGCGAATGGCTTGAAAGCTGTTTTTGGTGATCTTGTCTGTGGCAGAGGTCAGGCCCACCACACTGGGATACAGCAAAGCGTGAGGGGCAAACTGGCCCACGCGGATAAGGAGCTGGACAATCGTCTGGCGGACAATTTCAGAGCGCACGCCCACGCGGCTAAATAGCTGCGGGACGATTGCCACCCAAGGTTCAGCGATGCTCTGGGCAAAGCCATAGGCCAAAACATCATACAAGTCTTGGCCGTAGCGTTCCAGCAGACGGATGAGCCGCAGAGTTGCGGTCAGACGGCCCTCGTTGGCATGGCCCAGCTGATTGGCAGTGCCAACATAGTGTAGACGGAGCGCCGCAAAGTACTGCCGTGCAGCAATGTTGAAGAGATGAAGCGCGCGCAAGTGGATCTGGTTCCACAGCTGCTCAAAGCGGTCCAGCACTTGTACCTGAGCCTTGGGCAATTGGGCGAGGACTGCCTGACGAAGAGCGCTGGTGCTGGTTGCTCGCAGCTCTTCGAGGGGTTGCTCGTGGTGCAGCGAATGTGAGTCACCCACATGCCAGGAACCCAACGCCCGCTCAATAGCCGCTCTGGCCTGTGGCTCACTGTGAGGCGCATTGTAAAGGGATAGCATGGTATTCTCATAATCTTGAATCAGCGCCTCAGCTTGCTGACGCTCGTGCTGGGTCAAAAGGATCACGGTGCCGGGGGCCTGCTTCTCAACGAACCGCTTTGCCTCGCTGTAACACCAACTGGCGAATTGCAGCTGAGCCTTTGCATATTCCGGGTGCAGAATGCTGGCCAAATGCAAGCTTCGTCCGATGAAAACCGAGCTCGGCTTGCCGCGCCCTTCGTGAACATCTATTGGCCCAGTCACAAGGCTCACGTGTAAGTCAGATCAACCAGCCAAGTACTGGACAAGACCGCCTCAAAAAGGCAAAGAGAGTAGCAATCACACACACACGATCAAGGTACTATCATGCAAATCGGTGTGACATGCCAAGAACGTACCATCAAGAAGCTGATTGTCATCATGGGCCAGTGGAAAACTGGGCTGACTTTCGGCAGCTCGGCACAATTGCAACACCTGCTCTGCACAGTCTTCGGGCAGGCGCAGCTCTGGGGTTTGGCGAATGTGCTTGCAGAGTTTGAGTAGCGCACGTGAAGGCAGAGGACCGCGTCCAGCACGGAAAGTGATGTCCAAATTCTCCTGCGTTGCAGCAGAGGCAACGACACGAAGGAGACCTTGGGCACCTTCATCGGTCTGTCCCCGAGCAAGGGCTTGTTTCGCATGCTCGTACAATTCTGCGGCAGGACCGCCAACCGAGGTTGATGAGTCCACCAGGAATCGGGCAGCGGTCTGCAAGTTGCCTGTTCGACGCGCCATGCGCGCCACTCGCAATCGGAACATCGACGAGGGACCCTCGCCAATAAGATTTGTGTGCTGCTTGAGGAAGCCCACGATTCGCTGCATGGCAATGAGGTCGGCCAAAGTCACGTCGTTGGTCTCCGCAGCAGTCTCCAAAAGAGACAACGGAAACCCAGCTTCACTGCGATGTACGCTGCTGCGAGACGGGCCAGTGACCGAGTCTTCAACTTTGAGCTGTGCGGATGGGGCCAAAGCGTAGACTAGGGCGCCAATGCAGCTCAGGCGCGTGGTGAGTTGAATGTTGGCATATCCTGAGGTCCCAGTGGCTCCACACAACATGCCACTCAAGCGTTCCTGGGATGTGGTCAAGCGGTTGAACGCTGCAGTCGTAGATGCTGGCGACGCGCCTGATGCATGCTGAGCCATTGCCAACAACATCGCCTCATCCGCTTCTCGCAAACATGCATGCCAGGTCCAAGTATTGGCACCATGTCCGGAAACTCCTGTGCTAGTGGTAGAACCCCCGTTGAAAGCGGCACCGTGCAAGACCTCAATGGTCGAATGATAGTCAGCCTCATCGAAAAATTGCCAGGCCTTGGAGCTGACTGCTTCACGTTGGGCAGCTTGGGCAGCATGGATAAGCACATCACGGTCTTGATGTTGCGCGGACAGGGCTGCAAGGTCACGGTTGCAAGCTTCAAGTGCCTGCCAGTCTGCAAGGGCAACGGCTGCCTTGATGCTGGCTTGCAATACAAAGTCAGCTTCTGCCCGGTGAGGCTGTGGGAACAAAGGTTGCGCTTCCGTTGATGAGGTTGGGTCGGGCGATGTGCAAGCAGCTACAAAATGGGCACGGTGCTCGTCGGCCTTGCCACGGGCTCGCTCGTAGTTGGTACTGGCCAGCGCATGAACGACATCCACAAAGGAAAACCAAATGCAATGGCCATCCGCACGCGTGGCCCCGCTTTGAAGCATAGCCTACACACAGCGACCAAGCAAGAGACAAAACAAGAAACACGTTAGTGCAAGTTGATGCTCGGTCAAATAATACTGTGCAGAAGAAATAAAACAACGGCCACATCCAGTCACGGTCACCAAGTGCCATGCAGCTCAAAGCATTGATTGGCGGCATACCTGTGGGAGATGGCGACGAAGGAAAGTCTGGAGGCCGATGAGGTCATCAGCTCGCCTTTCGTGCACCAGCACAGGTACCAGTGTGCAAAAAGTGTACAGGACTTGGATGGCAGCGTTCATCATGTCTTCAGGTTTGGCTTGCTGCAAAGTTGGCCAGGTCACCGAGATGTGTCAAAACAAAAAAGGTCGGGAAAGAATGTAGAGAATGCTCAAGTCTGGCGATGCAACGAGGAAGAAACCCACCTTGAGAAGCCGAACCAGGTCCTTCAGGCGCGCATAGCCGTGGCGAATGGCATCGGCATGTGCACCAAAAGCCGTCGTGACCACCAGTGAAGAGGCGTGTAAATTGCGCAGCCATTGATGACAAATCTATTGAGAACAACCCAGGTTTATGCGAGTAAAGAACAGCGGGTTGCATTCAGAACACAAAGCACGCCTGCGCTCAACGCGTGATACCTCGCGATTGCCCAAAAAGAAGGCAGAAGCACTTGTTGGCAGAGAAGGACGCATGGCAGTGCCGTGAATTGCGGCCAAAAGCTATATTAAAGTCAACATGGCGAATTCTGGTTATAACAAAGAGCTTTGGCAGCCACTAAAAAGTCGAGAGGGAGCATTGGGCGCACCTCACGTTCCATGGCACCGAGAAACTGCACGAAAGCGGCAACTTGCTGACGAAGCACAATCACCTGCAAAGGTCAGAGCGCGAGGCGCGAATAAGGACGATTCAACCGGAAAGCAGAACCGCCCCCCACAGGGAATAACACAATGAAAAGCAAAGGGGGAAAAAAAAAATGAGAGCGCCTGACATTGGGGGGGGACGCGTCCTTGGCCAGTAAGGTCTGGCGCGCGTTGGGTTGCAGAGACTGTGCCAGGTTGCGAATGACATCATTGACAGCCTTGAGCGTCTGTTCTGGCCTGTGTCAAACCGCGGCAGTGCAGAAAACGACGAGTCAGCAGCAGCCTTGAGACAAGGTTGATCAAGATACTGGGCTGAAAAACATCCACCACAAGCTACGACTTCCACAAACAAGCAATGTGTGGCTATACGTACGGGCCCAGCGGCGTGGTCAGCCGGTGCCGGATGAACGAGTGAGCAATGGGCAACAACAAGGTGTTGAGCAGGTCAGGTCGTGCAAGCTTGAGATCCAAGCCTGCTTCATCAACCCAATTCCGCGAGAGAGCGTGTACAAGGTGGGAGCCAAGCACCATGTCCCGCAACGACGTGGCCTCGCTTAGCGTGCTGTCTGCGTCATCGACGGCCGGGCGAAGGAGGGCACGCAAGACTCGTTTGTAGGTGTTGGGTCCGAAGGAAATATCGCCCGCCTTTCGCATGATGCCCAGTGCCAATCGCGTCTGACAGAGGTTGCGGGGACGGTGCAGGTGTTGAGAAAAGCTGTACGGCACGCTCGGGGCGAAATGTAGTTTGAGGGCCGGTAAGATACCTGGCGATGAAGGAGCGCTTGAGCAGTGTTCAAGTCGACACTGCCAAAGGGTAAGACGATCATCAACTCGGCAGCGGCCGCCGCTACCTGCAAAAAGGCGTGCCGTGAATGAAACGAAACAGTGTGTAAAACATCAAGTTTGGGAGCAGCAAGGAAGGCACAAACCTCATCGTCAACATCATTAATACGCTCCAATGCCAACAGAGCCGCGCTAATCAAAATTAAAAAGGCTGCGTGTAAGTGTCCTGACAATGTAAACAGGTCGCCCTGGCGGAGGCAACGCGGGCATGGCAACCCAACTATTCAATGGCAATGAATTCGGCAATAGCCTACCGTTTTGCGAGGGGCCCGGCAGCCAGGCCATTCGTTACCAAAGCATGTGCAGCCACGGTAGCTGCGAGGCGCACCGAGCTAACGTCCGCACAGCATATCTATTCATGAGGAAGGCGCCAAACGCTGACATCTCATGAACAATGACGCAGCGCACGCACCGCTCTGGCCGGCCGGCAAGTCGGTGAATTCCTCCAACAAGGCCTCTGAGCCGCATGGGGCCGGACAAAGCTTCGGCTGTCTCTCTCGGGTCAACGGCCTACGGGCGGTGCGGTGGAGAAAAAAAAAAAACTTGTTTCGTGAAAATGCTTGTTGACCCTCAGGCCAGGTTACATATCCGCAACACACCTGCCCAGCAAAGACAGCCGCTTGCGTGATCCAAGCAAGGCAAAAGAGCATGTGGTCATTCGGTAGAGCCGTCTCTCTGATGCAAAAAATCACAACCCCGTAAATCATGTCCAGTTCTGCCTGTGCCTCAGGGAGAGCTGCCGCTTGAATGAAGTGCGCGTGACTCTAAACAGAGTAAAGACGATGCAAATTGAGCAATCGAAGGCTTGTTTGTGGCTATAGCCTCCAGCAAATCGTCTTTCAGATCATCCCAAACCTTGCAGTAGGTGTACAGCACTTGAAGCAAAGCATACAAGGCCTCGGGAAAGCTGAGAGCCATTTGGGCAAACTGCCGAGGTTGCAAAGTGCGAGGTTATTATGACTCAAAGAACAAAAAGTTGGAGAAGAGCCGAAGGAAAACAAAGGCCACTTGCTTGAGGGTTGCCGCTGAAACTATCGTGTACCAACAGGTGTGGCAGGCTTGGTTCAAGGGCGCGCAAATCTAGCTGACTTGCATTGTTGCTCTGTGCAGCCAAGGGCCGAAGGGCTAGCAAATCAAACACGAACGCGGTGACGGCTTCTCGGGCCGTCAAGGTGCGACAGCTACCCATGTTGTCTAGCCACAATTTGAGACGGTATGTTTGGATGAGTGCTGCGCGAGGGTGCAGCAGCACGCATGGGAAGCTTGGCGACTTTGTCGCGGATTGAATGGGCTGACCATTGCTTGTGAGCTCCGAGGAATTGTCATCCACACCCGTTCTAACGCAATTCAAGCATAGCCATTATTAGACGCCGGAAACACATGTGTGCTATCATAGGATGCCAAAAGCCAAAAATCCCTTGTCACCGAGACGGCGAGGGAGAAAACGCCGCACAAGAGCTCTCAAAAAAGGTGACGTACTGTGTGCTGGCGTCAACAAGCGCTTCTGACTGTTGTCGTAAATCGCTTGCAATCAGCTGATATGCTTCGTGAAGCACGGCGGAGGAGCTGCATCGTATGGAAAGAACATGGGTGATATTGTTTCAGCTAACACGTTGAGACTGCAGAATTGTCGCGTGTGATGCAGAACGGACCCGTGCGTCAGCAAACTGGTGTAAATCTCCATGGTTAGCTCAACCACCTGCGTATGACCATGAAAACGCAAACTTGAACAGAAGCAACAACCAGCAAAGTGAGCAAAAGATAAGCAAAAGACCTGGTGTCAGGTGGTCATCAGAGCCTACCGGGAAAAAGGGGACTTGGGCTTCAGTAGGACGGTCGCAAAAGCCACGGGCAGGGATGCACCGCATGCACGCATTACGTCTTGTACATTGTGCAGCCATTGACAAAGGTCTGGGACCGAGGGTAGCTGCACGCTGAGCTGCAGCATCATGGTACGCAAGGCTGAATGTTTCAACGCACGAGCAGCAATGAGAAGGGGCAAGAGATGCGACTCGTGGTCAAACACAGATTGGGTAGTGAGACACGCCATCAGACCTGTGGTGGCGAACGGTGCAGCATGTGGGCCCGCAGAGAGGAAGAGAGAACACATGGTATCTCCGACGAGTTTCAAAAGGCTTTGTGAAAAGTTGGGATTCTCACCAACCCTTAACAGTCTGACAGGCGGTGGTGCAATGCTCATGAGCGATGCCTTGGAACTTGGACCTGCTGTCTACAACCTGATGGCCAAGCAAGATCCAAAAGGCTACCAACCGCTCGAGAAGTTCCATTCGCTTTGCGTGATCATAGGGTGGAGTGATGGCTTTCATCTTAGTAGAGGGAGCAAGGGCCATTGTCACGGCACAAAAGCAACGAAGCAAACTTTCAACCTTGATCAGGATGTTGCCTGATACTGTGGTCAAGCAAGCAACAATTTGAGTGTTGATGCAACGGTACACCGGCTTGGCAAAGATCAAGCGTATGGAAAAAAAAAACAGGCACAGAGGGAATTAAAAACAAAAAACGAACAACAAATACACAAAATAAACCAACG
>NW_001865059.1:30563-31812 GCF_000002865.3 Monosiga brevicollis MX1
TCCGATGAAGAAGAGATTAAATGCTGTACGTCCTCCAAGAAGGCATCCATCATCTCGACGGCAAAGACAATCTGGAAGGCAGGCAGAACGGTTGAAAATGAGAGCAAGGTGAGGTTCATGGGGCCGTTGTGGTGGAGATCAAGATGGGGGGTAAGGGCCGCACCTTGGCTTGCCAAAAGTTGGAAAACTGAGCGAGACCCAGCGTGATGCTCTCACGAATCCGCGCTGGCGTGCCCACTTCCGTGGCCCACCCAATAAGAATATCAACAATGTCCTACAAAGGGTTTGATGATGACGGGCAAGGTGACAAAGATGACTTTGAAACCGAACCTTGGTCTGCGCTCACACATAAAAGAACAGGCAGGCTCGGACAGGTACACAGGTGCTCAGCAACACACAGGCGGCACAAGGCCACTTGGACCAGCGACGCACACACACGCACAAACGCAAGCTGTGAAACGCTGAGCCAGGTCAGATGCGGACGAGCACTGACCTCAAACTTGGGTACATACGCAGTGGGGTTGTCCTGGACCAATTGGCGAAAAATCTCGACAATAGCCGGCAGGCAGAGCGGGGACTGAAGACGCTGAAGGTAGGCTCGCAACGTGTTGACGCAGACGGGCATAAAACTCGCTGCAGAGAGGTCATTGGTCAACATTGGGGTGATGAGGATGGCCCTTAGCGTCAGGGCGGCCGACTCACAAGGATGTGGGGGCCGGGCTTGGGGACATCAACAAACCGAGTGTTTTGCCATGGTCAGCTTCTAGAGCCACGGAGAGAGAGAAAAGGATCGGAAGGGCATCGTCTACCCTGAGATCGTTTGAAAGAGTGGTGTTGAACCAAGCAAAGTAACTGACAGCGTGTGGACCTGGAGCAATATTCGTGTGCGATCAAGCGGTGGATGAGCACAATGGCGCGGAAATGGAAAAAAAAAAAAAAAAAAAAAAAAAAAAAAAAAAAAAAAAAAAAAAAAAAACGGAGTCGGCCTGAGAAGGAGCGGGAAAAAAGGACCTAGGCGTTGAGCAAATAGACCGATGGCTTTTGCGGCTGAGAGGCGAAGACTGGCAGGCGCATCCGCTGAGACAGTGCGTTGCATTAGAGCACCCAAATGACGCAGCATATTTTCAGAGAGGCTGCTGAGGTCCTTGGCCGGAGTAATGTCCAGGAGCTGACGTAGCTCGAGAAGAGCAGCCAGCCTGTGATCTGCAGCGAGTGAAGGCTTGGAAGCCACGGATAGCGCACGGTGGAT
>NW_001865059.1:31871-36801 GCF_000002865.3 Monosiga brevicollis MX1
CCAGTGCTGGAGCAACCGCGCGTGAATCATTAGCTCGTGGGCCTGGAACCTAACGGTCCGTAGCTGCTGACCAACTTCGGACGCCAGGCCTGCGAGGGAATCCACCCACGGAAGGAAAAGGGAGCGCGCCGAGAGCGCAAGGGTCAAGAATGATTCAGCTAGTCCGTGCTGCTCCAGCAGCACCGATCTAACGCGCATGAAGCCAGGCAACCGTCCTCACTCCACCTGTCTCTCACGCCTCGAGCACGCTCACTGACCGAATACCGCGCGGGCGCGGGCGCGTGTGTGTGTGTGTGTGTGTGTGTGTGTGTGTGTGTGTGTGATGCCAGGATCAGATCAAAGCAGATGGATCCGTCGACGTCGCCTTTGGCGCGTTGAGCGCTCAACGGTCTTCTTCTTCTTCTTAAAAAAAAAAGTGCTGCCATGAATGTGACCGCATGTCACTGTGTGTGAGAGAGAGAGAGAGAGAGAGAGAGAGAGAGAGAGAGAGAGAGAGAGAGAGAGAGAGAGAGAGAAATTTAGTGAGAGAGAGAGAATGAATTGGTTTGAGAGAGAGAGGACGAAAGCGAAAGTTTGAAAGAGAGTTTGAAAGAGAGTTTGAGAGTTTGAGAGTTTGAGAGAGAGAGAGAGAGTCAGAGAGAGGGAGAGAGAGAGAGAGAGAGAGAGAGAGAGAGAGGGAGAGAGAGATTTAAAGAGACGATTCACAGAGAGCGCTTGAGGAGACAAAGTGAAATGAGAGACGGCCGCAGAGAGACCGAGAAGCAGAGCAGAGCGACAGAGGGAGAGTCAGAAGTCGAGAAAGATTGGAAGGGTCGAGGCGCCCTAAAAAAGCAACTTGATACCTCCTCTTTGCTGTAACAACGTTGAGCGTTTGAGTATGCCAGACGGGCAGGGTGGCGGAGGTGTGAAGCTATTCCAACAAGGAAGGAGGCGTGAACATTGCCATTTAAAAGTGCGCGGGCGAGAACGGGACGGATGTGTCCGGATGTGTTTGGTGTAGCTGAATGCATCGAGACGTGAAGGGCTCAAAGACAGCAGTTCAAATTACAAGGTGATGCACACTTTGAAAGGTGTGCGTGCGCGTGCAGGTTCGCTCGTACAACGTGCCGACCGCGCGGCGCAACAAGGTGGCCAACCAAGAAGAACAAAATTCAAGCGGGGGGGAACCCAACAACTCTCAACAACCAGGCACTTGGTTTACATGCGCTTGGCACGCTTTGCCCGGCCTTTGGCACGCTTCTGATTGACACTGGACATGCGCTGCTTGAGCGCCTTGCCAGCCGCAGGGCCTTCACCCAGGCCGTCCAAATGGCGAAAACCACCAAAGTCAACAATGTCGTGCGTCTCTGACCGATAGTTGCTGCGACGTTTGAGCTAAAAAACGAGCAAAAAAAAAAAAAAAAAAAAAAAAAAAAAAAAAAAACCGACATGAGTTTTCATGCTAGATCACACAAAAGTGGGCATCTGTCCAAACTCAAATTGCTTGCATACCTTCTTTGACATGCCCAAGCGCACAAAGTTCTCCTCCTCATACTCAGCTTGCTCAGCGGCAGCCCGCACTTGAGGTGCTATCACGCCGGAAAGAGAAAAGGAAAAATGAATGAGGTATTGTGAGAGGGGTGAGGTATTGTGAGAGAAATGCACAAACCACGGCGCAGCCGTTGGCAGACAAAGCGCAGGGTCGCAGAGCCAAACCATTCGCTCACCTTGACGCTGCTTGAGCAGATCACGTTCCTCTCGTACCTAGATGCCACACAAAACAAAGCCCTTCTGGTGAGACAACATGATGGTATGACGCAAAAGTTTGCATCATCATTGAAGTGCACGCAAGCCGGTGATCAAGGGCATAGATCATGGATCGAGTGTGCGTCAGTGCCAACATGCCCCTTTCCCCCGCCTCATAATTGACATGACATGACATGCGCATGTTTTACACGCATACCTCCATGGGGCGATCGGAAATCTCCTCTCGAAGGCTCTGCAGCATGGAACTGCGTGACAGCTGACGCAGCTTGCGCTCCTCGTCGCGGGCCTTTCTGTCTGCTTGCGTCTCGTCCAAGTCTGCAAAACACGCGCCGCACACACACGCACGGTACAAAAATAAAAGCGAAAACAAACAAACAAACAAACAAACAAACAAGCAAACAAACAAACAAACAAACAATGAGGTGGTTTGCAGCTCAAGCCGCAGCCAATTCATCAAAACGAGAACGTGATCCCATGAACGCACTGTAGGGCATGGCAGCGATTTTTGGCGGGCGGTAGACGCCCGAAGCATCGGCATCATGCGCGCCTTCAGCTTCGCTTTCCGATTCTGACGCGGCATCGGCGCCCGACTGTTGGCAAACAGGTCATGTATCAGTGTGACAATGCGGACACCATAGCCATGGGCCCATCAGAATAGAGCCGAGAGATCACGAGACGAGACACGTCATGGAGCGATAAAGCCGCGCGGCCCGCACCTTGGGCATGAGAGCAGCTGGGTTGGGCTTGAACAGCAGCGGATCTGCCTGTAGACCGGACTCGGCGCCAGCCTCGTTGTCTTGTGTCTGGGACAAGCGGATCAACTATAGCGGGCGCATCATCACATTGCAAACGTCCAAGAAAGCGTGAGCGAAGGAGCCTCGGGTGGGTGATTTGGCGACCAGACAAACAACTCTTGTCACATTCTGGGCGGTGATGGACCTTGTCGATTTGGTACTGTAGCTTCTTGTCAATAGGCCGGATCTTTTCGAGGATGACGCGCAGGCGAGCCAAGTTCTCTATAATAGGTTGACGGTTGACCGTGAGCAACGACTTTGTGTGCGGTTCATGCACACCGGAGGCTCAAATGGAATGCACGTGTGATTGAAACGAACCGACAGCCGAGGCCTGTGTCAAGCTTCCACCGTGTAGCTTGCGCAACAGGATTGAGCACAGATTGAGGTTATAGCTGAGCATTGTTTGCACCTTGGCCTGCGCGCAAAAGCACACATCAAATCATGAGCAGCCGCACAAGCTCGTCCTGCACATGCCGGTTCACTCCTCATAAACAAGGTCATTTCAAAAAAAAAAAAAAAAAAAAAAGGAGAGACGGAGAGGTCAAGGCCATAAGCCACACCTCAAGGAAAGAAACGCCTTGAGAAGTTGGCATTTCGTCGGCTTCGACACGGCGCAAAAACTTTTGAACGTGTGCCGTAGAGGCAGCACAGCCCTCGCGCAGAGTTTTGAGCACCTTGCGAATTGCTGCCGGTGCAACCATTGGAACCACGGGCTCTGAAACAGTCGTGGTACCTGTGAGAGCAGCACGCTCATCAAGCACGTCGGATTTGGCACTCTGAGTGGTAGCGGCGACAGTATCAATGTCAGCCTGAACCGGACGCTCTGCTTCGAGGGCGGCGCGCGTGCTGGAGGAAAAGAGGGACAAGCTGGCCTCGGAGCTATCCGTCTCAGCAGCGTTTTTGGAAGGCGTTGAACGCTGGCTCTTGGTGCGCTTCTGCTGCTTGCCACTACTCCGCGGTGTCGCATGGGCCGATGCGGCGTTTGAGGCTGCCTTCTTGGGCGTGCCTGCTTTGCGGCTCGGCGTCGAGCGAGCGCTCGCAGACTTTGAGCCGGGCATCTCGAACGTCAACTTGACCCCTATATCTCGTCTCCCCTCTCGGGTCAGAAAGGACAGGGCCACCCACGCTTTTGCTACCCCCAATTCACGCACAACCGTCCAGGCAAGCGCCAGCCCCGTCCAGCTCTCGACCCTGCGAGTTAAAAAAAAAGAAGAAGATCGAGTCTGAGAGAGAGAGAGAGAGAGAGAGAGAGAGAGAGAGAGAGAGAGAGAGAGAGAGAGAGAGAGAGAAACGTAGAGCGCGCTCCACGTGTGTGTGTGTGTGTGTGTGTGTGTGTGTGTGTGTGTGTGTGTGTGTGTGTGTGTGTGTGTCGAGAAAGAGAGAATGCGAATGTGTATCCGATGTGAGTTTGAAAATCTGACAATTAAGACGAGAGCTTGAGAGCTTGAGGGAGAGAGAGAGATTTTGGTGGAGGAGAGAAAAGAGATGTGTTGGTTCGTTGGCTCTGCGCACGCTCAATCGACCATGTTCAAAGCTGTGCTTGGGTTGGCTGGGTGATGCTGATGCATGATCACAACGGACGTGGTTGGTATACAAATGCAATACAAAATACGATACAATCATGCATTCCAAAAGATTGATTGGGCAGGAAAAGAAAAAGGAAAAAAGGCGGCTCATGCACTGACGTCAGCCTGGAACACGGGACATTAACACACGCACGTAGATCCACAATACACTTTACGAGGGCAAGGAACACCAAACTGAGCCCCGCTTTGAAACCAAGCGTCTTGGAGCAACTGGGCTGTTCCACGGCCACATGGGCATTGGCGCAGCACGCAGAGGGGGAAAACAAACAAACAGAGACAGGGAAAGACACCAGCGACACTTGGCTATGGTTCACAGCGCTAAATCCTGGTGCCAGGGATGGCATCCCGATGGGGTTTACACAAACTGCCGGCAAACAAAGGGGAAGAAGAGGTGAGAGTCGCGCGGTGTGAGGGTCACATGTAATTTTATCCTCGGGGATTCGCCACACATCCAAAACGTAAACGGATAAAAAGTAAGGGTGTCATACCGCGGAAAGGAAGGATTCCGCCGAAATACGGGCACGGCTGTTGACCTTGAGCTTCATGTCGCTAATCTCCTTATCAATGTCCGTCATGAACTGTAAACAAGGGCATTGAGATGAGATCCAGCATGCTGGGGGCGACCTTGCCGTGTCGTTGCGCAAAATGCGGCTCACCTGGATGACAAAGTCGACGAGCTTGTGCTTGTACATTTGCTCGGTATGAAAGTTGGTGATGAGAAAGCTAATGTCATAACCCTGGCATAAAGCAAAACACGGATGGGTGAGACTGTCGCCAAGTGTCGCGGCTGTGACGCGCAGGGGG
>NW_001865059.1:40662-41605 GCF_000002865.3 Monosiga brevicollis MX1
CTCTTTGTGATCTCTTTGTGTGTAATGTGTCTGTCTCTCTCCTTCTCTCTGTCTGTCTGTCTGTCTCTCTCTCTGTCTCTGTCTCTCTCTGTCTCTCTCTATCTCTGCTCTCTCTGACTCTCTCTCTCTCTCTCTCTCTACATCTCTCTCTCTCTCTCTCTCTCTCTCTCTCTCTCTCTCTCTCTCTCTCTCTCTCTCTCTCTCTCTCTCTCTCTCTATTTTTCTGACCTTCAGAACCTCACCGACCGACCCCGACCGGCGTCCGACGGGTACGGGCATAATCATGTTAATGTGATGGACTACGCTGTTGGCAAATATACAGGGCTTGGCCGCATTGTGGATGCGTGATCCTGTGCAGCCGTCTTGGGCTGTTCACCGTCACACATTCATCTCTCGCAAAAGCCATGATCGTGCCCCTTTCTTTCTCTTCTCTTTCCTTGGATCGCACTTGGCGCGCGCTTGACTCGTGTCCTCTCCTGGCTGTGTTGTTTGCTCCGTGGTCATGGCCTGGTCTTTGCGTGTTCGACAGCGTTTAAACTCCTCCCCTCAAACCCCATCTGCCTGCCGGCCCAGTGACAATGCGCATTTCACTCTCCACAAGACTTGATGCCTTTCAACTCATCCTCATCTGCCTTTGCTATGTGTGGGGTGTAGAGAGGCTGGCGTGAGAACCGACGCCCTTGCCGAGCACGGTCGACAACGAAAAAGAAGTTTGAAAAAGAAAAAAGGGCGGTCAACCCTATCCAAATAAGAATCCTTTCAACTGGCTGGCACATCATTTGGCGCTGCCTCTGCCCGGCGCCGTCTGGCTTGCCCAGCCGGCACCGACGGTTGACTCGAGCAAAAGCCAATTTTTGTTTTTTGTCTTTTTCTTTTTCTTTCTCTCTCTCTCTTTTTTTTTTTTTTTTTTTTTTTGACAAACGGCCATCACCGCAAGCATGCG
>NW_001865059.1:41661-45457 GCF_000002865.3 Monosiga brevicollis MX1
CCCCCCCCCCCCCCCCCCCCCCCCCTTAGAGGCCATGGCAACCCGAATTTTTCTGACCCCGGCCTCCTCTTCCATTGGGGCTGGTTCCACTCTGACCATTAACGTAGCAGCCTTGCACGACAATGGCACTGCCGATAGCACTGCCACATCTACCGTCTCCCTCGTCGCGGCTTCAGGACCCAGCGTCATCTTTACACCGTCCAGCAGACAAGTCACTCTTGTATCGGGTGAAGCCAGTTTTACGGTTCGAGGCTTTACTGCTGGCACAGTCACCATCAGTGGCACTGCTGCGAGTCTTGAAGTGGTCAATGCCGTCTACACCATTGTTCCTGGTATGGCTTCAATCTCGGTTGACAAAAGCCCAACACTCTTACCATCTCATTGCTGTCACTTATGCTTGGTGCAACCTCACCCGCTCCTCCTCTCCTTGATTGGCATTCCCGATCCCTCACAGGACCGGCTGCAGCCCTTGGCTTTGGCACCGAACCCACGGTGGTGGCTGGCGTAGCGACAAATCTTAATATTGAGGTGCAAGATCAATACGGCAACCGCGCCACGTCAGCCGCATCCACCAGCGCTACCGTCACCGTCACAGGTGACCAATCAGGGACAGGTGTTATCCGCCCAAGTCCCAATCCTCGAACCGTTACCATCACCAATGGTCTTGGTCAGGTACAGCTTCAGACATTCTTGGCTGAAGAGCTGACTGTGCATCTCCAAGACTCAGCCAGCACAGGCTACACGGTGGCCTCGGATATTTTCCTCACTGTTCAGCCAGGTCCCGCCTCGCGCATGTCATCCACCTTGGATGTGAGCTCGCAAACTGTGGGCCAGAATGTGGTCGTAAGCGTCCAGCTTTTTGATCAATATGACAATTTGGCCGCCAACCAGGACGAATCAATCCTCTTTGCCCTCAGCCCAGCCGGGACGTCTGGCTCCATCACCATCACCGGCGGTGAGGGCTCACAGGCCATTTCCGAGACGATTGCTCAAGAGTATGCGCTCACGTTTACTGACACCAACGGGATTGACACCTCCTCGGCTGCCCAGTCCATCACGTTCACTGCCGGTTCGTTCTGCAGTCCCGTGTTTTCACTTCAATTTGCATCTACTCAATCTCCGTGACGCCACGCACCACAACCGGGCAAAGACGCTCTCTCACAAGTTGGCCCCGTGATGTGCTACATGCAACATATGCATCCATTCTTGTAGGACCGGTGGCAGCTTTTGAGTTGAGTGTACCATCCACCTTGAGTGTTGACCAGAACATTTCCGTTCAAGTCGTGGGCCGTGACGCCTTTGACAACATTGCTGATTCAACTTCGGGTCCAATCACCCTTTTCACCGAGTTTGCAAGCCAACGCACGAACATTGCTGCTTCCATCACACTCGGGTTGCTCTCGACTCACCTCAGTCATCTCAAGACTGTGGGTGCAGCCATCGTGGGTGTGGCGGCTGATGCCTCATTTGGCACTCCTGAGGTCTCTGCTGCCGTTGAGTTGACACCAGGTAGAGCTTTCAGCGTGCGCTCAGCTCGCCGCTTGAGCTGTCAAGATGAGGCCATGACTCACGGTTTGGTTTGACAATGTACAGGGGCAACTAAATACTTTGTTTTGAGTAATGCTACAAGCGGTGTCAATGGATTCCCCGCCGCACAGGGCTCGGCTGACACGAACGCAACGGCGCTGGTGCGCGCGTATGATGCCTTTGACAACTTGGCAACCAACCACACTGCAACGGCGGTCATGGCAGTCTCCGGTCGTGCTTTCTTTTCTAATAACCAAAGCACACAGGCAATCACCTTTGTCCAAGGCACGGCGTCCCTTGTTCTCTACGACCGCCTCGCCGAAACTGTCATCCTTAGCATGCAAAGCTCAAGTGCAAGCGGCGCCACCCTGGCTTCCGCTGTCACCATAACCTTTGTTCCAGGTATCAGCTGATATTGCCTTCTTGGATGATGACCTCTCGAAGGGCTGCATGCGTTCTTTTTCTGGCCCCTCCTCACTACCCTGTCTTCTTGCTGACTTGGCTTCTGAGCAGGCGCTGCAGCACAGCTGCTGCTTGGCACGGAGGATGAGCTCTTTTATGTAGGCATTTACGCATCCATCACTGTCACTCTGACCGATGCTTACGGGAATCGTGTCACGCTGGCTGATCCCTTGTCCGTGGAAGTGGCAACTAACGGCACTGCTCTTGGAGGCATGACTGCCTCCGTTGTGTCTGGTCTGGGCGCCGTCTACCTCACTTCCCGCCGGGAAGGCCCCATCAGCGTGTCCATGTCCTCTGTCAACCCTGTTGGTCCAAGCATTGACGACACACTCGTTTTAAACTTTGCGAATCGTAAGTGACCTCCCGCTGACTCTTCTGATCACAGGCACTTGTGGCATGTTTTACTGTCAACGCCCGCCCTTGTGCGCCACACCTTCTTGCTGGCCCGCAACCATAACATACTTGCATTTGCTTCATTTAGTTTCAAGTGCTGCTGGTGAAACAACCCGTTCGGGTGTGCGCGTACGAGTGCAACTTTCCTCTGCTGACATGCATCACCTGCAACTGCTCGCCAACTTGGCCACCAACGCATCCACGAGTCAACTGGCCTACGCAGCTGGCGCCATCGCTGACCTGTTTGGAAATGACCTTGCCGAGCGACTGTTAGCCAACAGTCTTGTTCCCTCGTCTTTTATTCCTGACCGTCAGCCTCCACAGGTGGCCCAAGCCGCCGTCAATGTAACATATCCTAGTGACGTTCAGGAATATCGTCTTCATTTGACCATGAGTGAACCGATTGTGGCTGCAAGTATCGATCCAACCAAGATTCAGCTTTGGAGCGGTGCAAATCCCGATACCAGCGAGCTCAACTATACGCTCACCGGCGGGGCTGTGGAAGCGAGTGCCGAGCTTGTCTTGAGCTTTGCCATCAAGCTTACAGAGGCAGATGTGACTGCGATCTTTGAACGTTACTATTTGACTGGGCCAAACCAGCCAGCCTTTGGCCTTGCCCGCAACGTCGCATCCGCGTTTATTACTGTTGCAGCCGACTTTTGTCTCGACACGGCGCAGAATACCAATCTGCCTCAGGTCGAGACTGATGCATTTGGAATCAACAGTTTTGATGGTGACTTTCAGACACCGTTTGCCACTGATGCAACCATCAACCTCACCGCCAACAACATTGTTCTCACGTTTTCTGAACCTTTGAACCTGTCCATCGTCAATGTGTCTGCTGTGATCATTCAAAATGACCCAAGCAACCCAACTCAGAGTGTGCGCCTTGGAGCTCAAGGTAACGCAGGTGCCCAGTTGAACGGCACACGGCTGACCATCACTCTAACAGCTCAGGAGCAGAATCAGCTGCGCAGCCTGGAAGCGCTTGCGGTCTCCCTCAACACCAGCTACATCGCTTTGGATCGTGGATGCGTATACGACGTGCATGGGCTGCCTTCGGATGCCATTCTCATCTCGAACGCTCTCAATGTCTCGCGACTGGACCGAGATGAAGTGAATCCTGAGCTTCAATCCTTTGTTCTCGATCTGGACACCAACCAACTGCAACTATCGTTTTCAGAGGTCATTTACGCTGCCAGTCTCAACCCAAGTGCATTGTACCTCAGCAATGCTAATGGCAGCGAGGCCCTGGCTATCACCAGCCCCGCCGGCACGCAGGCGAATAGTGACACCATGACCGTCAATTTGGCACCAACAGATATTAATACTCTCAAGAACAACCTCAACTTGGGAACCGACGTTGCCAACACTTATCTTTTCTCCCTGGTGTCCTATGATTATCCCCAGTATG
>NW_001865059.1:45700-59018 GCF_000002865.3 Monosiga brevicollis MX1
GCTTTTCTGTTGCCGAGGTCATGATGTCCGTACAACGTACAACTTGACGCTATCGCGACACGACATGAACCAGATTCAGGTCCTGGGCATCTGTTTGAGTGGTGCCTGCAACCTCAGCGCCCCAAGTGGGTTTGCAGTCGATACCAGTGGCGTGCCTTCAGCTGCTACTGACATTGCAGTGACTCCCGTGACTCAGGATAGCACAGCTCCCATTTTGGCTCAGTTTGTAGAGCTGTCTTACAACGACGCAACTCTGACGCTAGCCTTTTCTGGAGCCGTGGATCCTCAGGCTCTGGACCTATCAAAGATCACAGTGCAATCTGCACAGGAGACCGGCTCTTACAGCGATGGATTCACGTCACTCCAACTTTCGGGGGGAAATTGGTCATACAATGCCTCGGCACCCGAAAAGATCACTGTTCATCTTTTGGCGGCTGATATCAATGCACTCAAAACGGATGCCCTGCTCTGTCAGTATCGTTACAACTGCTTCATTACGGTTGCATCTGCGGTCACAAGTGACTACTCGGGTAATGACGTTTCTGCCACTAGCTCAGCACAAATGGTCGCCTCCCTGCGTCGGGACACCAATGCGCCCGTTCTTGAAACCGTCAAAATCAACATGAATCTTGGTGTGCTTCAGCTGAGCTTTGATGAGCCCGTGGCGTTGGATTCGCTGAACATGAGCTGCATCGAGTTCACCACTCCTTCTGGTGCGGACTTCTATCGCCTCACCACCTTGCATGGGTTGCGAGACACGCAGACCCTGGCCAACGTACCTCTCAGCGCGACAGATCTTCATAGCCTGCAGGCGCGTCAGCTGGCTGCCCCCACCGCACCCACCCGGATGCGAACGAGCTGCGCTCTGGTACAAGACGTGAGCTTTCCGACAGCCAACGAGGCTGGTCTGATCACAAACGCCTCCAGTCTGTCAGTGGAGCTTTTGGTGCCTGACACGCGTGCGCCACAGCTTGTTAGCTTTGAGCTGGACCTGGACGAAGATCCTGGTCTCATCACGTTTACGTTCAATGAGCCCGTGAATGCCTCCTCGCTGGACGCCACCACCATGTTGCTTCAGCCCTCGGCTGATAACACAAGCTCCAGTCACGCCGTGGCCGCGTGCACGCTTGAACCCGAGTACGAGCGGGACGCAGCTGTTGACTTTGTTTTTGGCCAGACCGTGTTTGCGTGTCGACTGTCGGCAGCGGACCAAACGGCCATCAAGTCCAACCCGCATCTGGCCACGAGTTTGTCCACGACTTATCTGAGCCACGCTGGTGGTCTGGTCCTGGATATGAGTGGGAATGCGGCGGGTGCACTGTCCAACGCGACGGCGCAGCGAGCGCGCTTGTATGTGGGAGACAGCACACCGGCGCGTTTGACGTCGTTTACGCTTGATCTGAGTCTGCGCGAGCTGCGCCTGACCTTTAACGACGTTGTGGACCCCTCCTCTTTTGTCGCAGCCCAGATCACCTTGGCTGCGTCGGCCACCGTGGTGGCTAGCAACTCTTATATTTTGACTTCGTCGGAGGCGCCAGGCTCGACTGGATATCGTGTGGTGATTCCACTCAACGCCAATGACTTTTTTGAGCTCGTTTCCCATCCGTCCTTGGCCTTGAGCAGTGCCACAACCTATCTGCAGATGACTGCGTTTGCCTTTGACGATGTCACGGGTGTCGACGTGGCGGCCATCACCACCCCCCTCGCAGCGACTGGCTTTGTGGCTGACGTCATCGCCCCCACATTGACCAACGCAACGGTGGACTTTGTCAACGCGCAGCTTCGTCTGCTGTTTTCCGAGCCGTTGACGAGCGTCTCGATTGACGCCTCGGCTGTTGCCTTGTTGTCTGCGTCTGGAAGCGTTGTGGCGCAGGCAAGCAACACAAGCACCGGTCCGTTGGGTGAGGCTACTTTGCAGTTGCTTCCCACGATCATCCAGTCCCTCAAGGCAAAAAGAATTTGCACGCCAGGTGCCACCTGCTTTTTGAATATCAGTTCCGCATTTGGATTGGACTATTGGAACAACGCCAATGATGAGGAGCTTTTACATGCCGTCGGTGATGTCATCCCAGAAACCGCAGCACCGATTCTCCTTGGTGCGACGCTGCTGGCCAGCAATAATTTGACGCTTACGTTCGACGAACCAGTGGATGTGGCGGCAGCAGCAGCTGTTGACCCCACCACCATCGAATTTGTCGTCATAACCGGCCACAGCGTGGCTGCCAACTTCTCTGCCCGAGTCGTGGCGGTCGGACCATCAGCATCTGAAATCATCGTCGTATTGGAGACGGAAGCTTGCAATGTTTTGCGTGCCGCCAGCATCAGTGAGCTAGCCTCGCTATCCATGCTCTTCAGCGCTGGAGCCGTAACAGACCGCTTCGGTGTGAATAGTGACTCTGGCAACGCAGATGTGGTTGTAGAGGCCCGTTCTCCCACGCCCGCGCCTGTCAATAGCACATACAATGCTGGAACCGGCAGCCTTCGCCTAGTATTTGACGCTCCTATTGACCACACCACCTGGAATGCATCTGCCGTCCAACTGTGCAACGGCACAAGCTGCCTGAACTTGCCCTCAGATACTCCAGTTGAGCGCATTTATTCGACTGCAAGCTGGCCGGCGATTCACGCACCACCCTGCTGGTCAGCCGGAGCCCCAACGCTTTGTGCTAACCTCAGCTATTCAACAACCATTGCTGTTACCCTAACTAATCAATTTCGCGCTCAAGGCCTTCTCTCAAACATTGGGCTGTCCTCGTCGACTACAATTGTTACAGCAGCTGCTGGTTGGCTGCACGATGCCAGCCAAGTACCACTGGCCGCCTACACGGCTCCGGTTGACACCTTGTTGCCCGATGCCAATGGGCCGGCTCCACTCAACATTTCGCTCAATCTAACATCCAACGTTTTGTCACTACGTTTCGACCGACCGGTGGATAGCTCAAGCATCGATTATACGCTCATCCAACTTCACAACGCCTCGTTGGCGTTCGATCTGGCTGGTCATGCGGTCACGCTTGCCAGCTACGACGACAACCGTGGAATTTATGTGCAGCTTGATAACGCTGTGATTGCAGATCTCAAAACCCTTGGTATCCTCACGGGGGCATTACCCGGCACCGCATCAACCTTGGTTCTCGAACTACAGGTCGGTGCCATCGCCAGTGCCTACAATGTCGACAGCGAGAATACAACAGCAGTCGTTGATATTTCCGCCGCTGATGCGACTCCACCGGAGCTAGTGTCCTATGTGCTCGACCTAAACGCAAAAACTCTTCAGTTGGAGTTTACCGAGCCTATTTTACAAGACAATGTCAATACTAGTCTTTTGGTGTTGAACGATGTGGCTCTGAGCACGTCCAAAGTTGACATTTTGAACGCAACCTACCCTAATCAGCAGCAGGTCGTACTAACCTTGAGCGCCCATGACTTTGCAGCGCTGAAAACTCGCATGCCAGTTTGGTCTGCGGCTGCAACCAGCTTGGACATTGCAACCGGTGCTGCCCAAGACACAGCCAACATTGACGCCACAGCTGTCACTAATCGGCTGGCCACGACGGTGGTGCAAGACACGACGGCGCCAACACTTTTGGCCTTTGCTGTGGATGCCAATGAATGGAAATTCTATTTGACCTTCAGTGAACCAGTCAACGCCAGCACATTCAGTCCAAGTAGCTTGACTCTGATGAATCTCGACACACCAGCCCAAACCCTGCAGTTAGATGCCGGCACAACCAGCTCGTACACGGCAGGTTTTCCTCTCCTGGACCACGTCACTTTGACGCTGAATGCGTCAGATCGCGTGCAGCTACAATATTTTTCGGGTCTGTATGAATCTCTAAACTCCTCCATGCTGTCTTCCACGTCAGGCCTTATTCAAGACTATGGATCGGGCAACACCATGACTGCAATCACGCCAAGCGCGCCTCTTGTGGCCGCATCCTATGTGCCAGATACCCTGCCAGCCCAAGTCTTGGCCTGGCAGCTCAATCTTGCGACGGGGGAGATTGTCTTCACGCTGAGCGAGCCCCTGAATTGGAGCACAGTTGATGTGTCTCGCTTGGTCGTCGGCCCAGGCGTCAACGCAAGTGTTCGTCTCGACGCCTCTGGGGCGTTGGCCTTTGTGCAATTTCCCGATGTGTATAGTTTAGTGCAAGAGCTAGTCACAGCCACATACACCCTGGCGTCCAGCGAGCTTGATGCCATCAAACTGTCGACGCGTTGTTTGGTCAGCAGCACGTGCCTGCTCCATTCCCTGACGGCCCTGGGCGCTGATTGGGCGTCCATCGAGGTTGCACCAATCAACGACCTTGAGCCAATTGTCCTTACTCCTGATACCATTGCGCCTAGCTTTGTCCGCTTTGCTGCATTTGATTTAAATGCGGGCACACTGTCACTGCGGTTCAATGAAGCCATCAATGTCAGCTCAGTCAACGCTACCGCCCTTGTTCTCACTGACAGCTTTGAGACTAGCTTTGACTTGCGTTTGAGCAATGACTTGGACTTGGTGGTCTCACCCAACGGTCTTGATGTCAACATCTCGCTCAGCACCACCACTCTGAATCGCTTGAAGGTGGACGTGGCTACAGGAGTTGCCATTTGCCGCCGCCAGCAAACCTGCTACCTGCGCTTGGATAATGGGTTTGTGGCGGACATGAGTGGCAATGCCATCCTCGCAGTGGACCCTGGAACGTTTGTGGCCTCTATTCGCGCGGCTGCCTTTTCAGCCGATACAACTGGACCACAACTCTTGAGCTTTGAATTGGATCTTGGCGAAGGCTTGCTGCACCTCTCGTTTGATGAAATCGTGGACACAGACACCCTCGATCCGACAGCTCTGGTATTGGTCGGAAATAGCAGCACACTCACTCCTTCCTTCACTCTCACTGGTGGAGTTGCAAGCCAACAGACGCAGGCCAGCAACTGCACGTTGATCATGACTGAGGCTGATTTGCTCAATCTCAAAGCCATTGTTGGCCTGGCTACTTATCTTAACGAAACGTTTCTGCTGAGCTCCGCGTTTGTGGAGGACAGTTCAGGGAACTTGGGTGGGGCCTTGGCTTCACCGCTGCCCGCGTCTGCATTGTACACGAATATCCAACCCGCTCAGCTGGAGTCGGTGGGCAGCTTTGATTTGCGTGACAACAAGATGCGCCTCACTTTCTCACAAGCTGTGGACGTGGATACCGTGCAGTTTGGCCGGTTCTATGTGCAAAGCACGTCGGATGGCGGTGCGGGAACGGTTAGTGTTTCTTTGGAGGGAGATAGCGCCGTTTATACCGACAGCACAAAACGCATCATTGACATCTTTTTCAGTCGTCAGGACTTGGTGCGCTTGAAGTTGGACGCCAGCGTAGGCACTACCATTAACAACACTTACATTGCAATGGACACCACGGCCATTCGCGACAAATTTGGCACTGCGGCCGTGGCTGTTTCTCCTTTCTCGGCACTGCAGCCCCTCGCGTTTGTATTTGACACTGCTGCTCCTGTGCTTGAGTCGGTTCATCTCAATATGAGTTCTGGCATTCTCAGTCTGGTCTTCGATGATGTCATCAATGCCTCCACTGTAACCGCCAGTCAGTTTCGCATCCAAAGCACGGGCAGCATTGGGGCCACTGCGTACCACGACCTTACGGCTGTGGAAACCTTGTCGGATGACGGGTTTGAGTTGGAATTGCGCATCAGCCGCAGCGATCTGAATACGATCAAGAGCCTTACAAACCTGGCCACCTCAAGCAGCAACACCTACATTCGCCTCTTTGAGGCTGCCGTCTTGTCGGTGGTTCAGGGTGACTCGGTAGTGGCAGCCACCAGGCAAGCGTCTTTCCAAGCGGATGTGGTCATGCCTACAGTGGAAAGCGTGGCAGTTAATACCTCCAGTCTTACTCTGACCCTAACTTTTAGTGAGACAATCAATGCCAGCCGTGCCAACACGTCCCGCATCCACCTTGCGAGTGGCAGCGGAGAGTTCTTGGTTCTGCCGTTCTCGGGCGTGCAGCGCTCCATGGCCGACCCCTCAATTCTTTTTGTGACTCTAAGCCGCAGCGAGGCCAATTCCTTGCAGCAGCAATATCCTCTCTGCTCCTCAGCATCAACCTGCCTTGTAACGATCGACGCAGAAGGCATTTTTGACATGAACGGCAATCCAAGCATTGCCTTTGGGCCTACCCCAGCCACCATATTTACGGATGACCATGTGCGCCCCGTGCTACAGGCCTTTGACCTGTCTTTTGTGTCAAACTCGAATGCGCAGCTAACACTTTCATTCTCCGAGGTTGTCAACACGACGCAACTGGATCTCTCGCGCCTCGCCCTCACGGACAATATGAGCACCACAATTCAGCTGACTGCAGCCGTGCTCGAGCCGTCCCTGACAGATCGTGTTCAAGTGAACTTGACTGGCAACCTATTGCACGCCATCAAGGCGCCGGGTACCATCGGCGTGGTATTGGCACACACGTGGCTGCGTGCCAACGACAGTTTTGTCACCGATACGCGTGGAAATTTGAACTCCGGCTTATCCAGCTTGCTGGCTGTGAGTGCCGTGGTGAGCGATACTTTCCCCGTGCTTGTGACAGCAGCTGCATTGGACATGAGCGCCGGTACCTTGTTGCTGACCTTTGACGAGCCCATCAACGTGAGCACCCTGTTCGCATCACAGCTGACCATTGGCACTAGCGCCGGACAATTTCGTTTGACGGGCCAGACCGCCGCGAATCTGAGCTCTCATGCTACGAAGGTCACCCTTGCGCTGCTTGCTGGTGACCTGAACCAGGTGCGAGCTTTGTTTGCGGCACAGCCTACCATGACTTTGAACGCAACCAATACTGCTGTTCGGGATGTCTTTGGTAACGGCGTGGATGAAGCAACCACACAAACCCCTCTTGCTCTGACGCTGGCCGTGGCAGACACTACTTCACCAACCGTTCTATCTTTTGACTTGAATATGACATCGGAGATCTTAACGCTGCATCTTTCCGAGTACATTCGCCCAGCATCCGTCGACCCAAGTGTGCTGACCCTACAGGCAGCTGATGCTTCTCGTAATGTCACCCTTGACGTCGAGACTTTGGTCATCGAAACGCAGGTGACCAGCGCATCTCCTTTCATTCGCATCCAGCTGAGTGCCAATGTCATTGACAACGCCAAGCTGCAACTGCAGCCGTGGTTGGACGATAGCTCATGTGTTCTCCATGTGGCAGCCGCTTTTGGGCTCGACGCAGCCAATAATTCGTTTGAGGCTGCTCAGGTTCTGTCCGGCCTCATCAGCCCCGACACTCTGCCGCCACGCTTGCTCAGCTACGACCTGGTAGATGTTGCCAACTCGGACACCGTTGCTGCTGAGCTGCATTTGAACTTTTCGGAAGCAATCAACGCTTCAGCCGTGGACGCAACCACCATTCTCTTGCTTCGCTTTGCGAACGATGATGGCGTCGTGTTATCCAACGCCCAGGCACCCGTAACTGCAACTGCTGCACGCCTTCTCACCGTTGGTATCAGCTGGCCAGAATTTGACCGCTTGCGGACAGCCGTTGGCTTGGGGTGGTCCATCTCCAGCCTGTACCTGGCACATTCACAGCTCGCCAACGACACGGCTGGTAACAGCATTGTGGAAATCGAGTCTAGTGCACCCCTCGCAGTAACAGCTCTGACGGCAGACCTGGTACCACCCTCCGTTGTGGCGTTTGACCTTAACCTGTCTTCCTCAGTGCTCACCTTGGAGCTAAGTGAACCTGTGAACACTTCAGCACTAAACACCAGCATGCTGCGACTCCAAGCCTCAGGTTTGAGTGCCGATGTGAGTGTGCTGTTGTCCGGCTCCGAGCCCGTGCCAGACTCGGGCGTTCTGGCTAGTGAGCTGGGGTTGCAACTGACCACTGAGGTGTACCACACCATTTTGCGCACGACCAGCCTAGCGATGAGCGCTGCCACAACCTTTTTCTCTCTGGAAGGACCCACAATTTACAACGTTCTTGAACCGGGTGCAACCGTGGATGCCAAGGGCAATCAGCTCATTCGCATCAACGCCTCGGATGCGCTCGCTGTGCGTACTTTCACTCCAGACGCCGTTGCTCCACGCATCGCAGCATTTGATCTAAACGTTCAAAACGGCACAGCTACTCTTGTCTTTTCTGAACCCGTTCAAGCTGATTCTTTGAACGACGCCACCCTTACACTTCGCGGAGGCGAAGACGTCAGCGGCACATCTGTTGCGCTGGTGGCAACCGCCGCAAACTGGACAGCACCCACAGTTGTGGTTCTTCAACTGACCGTCACCACGGCCAACCAGATCAGGGCCACAAACAGCATTGCCACGCGTTTCAACAACACCTACTTGCACGTAGACAGTGGGTTTGCTCTCGATTACAACAACAACTCGGGAGCTGCGGGTGTTTTGCAAGTCCGTTCTTTGTTCACTGACGGTAATCCTCCTAGTTTGGTCCAAACTTTGTTTGACGTGGAACTGGGTGTGCTTGAGCTGTCCTTTGACGAGCCTCTCAATCTGAGCAGCACTCAGCCGGGTGCAATCACGCTCTTTTCAAACTCGTCAACCATCAACTACACGTTGCCCGTCAATGCAACTCTGGAGGGCACAAACGACCAAGTGCTCTCGTTTGCTCTAAGCAGTGCCGAGTTGAACATCATGAAGAAGGCAGCCGTCTGCGTGTCGGCCGCGACCTGCTATTTGACGTACACGGAGAACTTGGTCAAGGACCCGGAAAGGACGAGCGTTCGCGCTTTGCAGCGCGAAGAGTATCGTGGATTTGACGTTTTTACCCGAGATTCATCGCGACCCTATCTGCGGCCTCTGGGCTTTGTATCTTTCGACCTGGCAACAGCCAATATGGTGCTACTGTTCAACGAGGTTGTGGATATGGCCTCTTTGAACGCTTCTTTCATGACTCTGAGCTCAACGTACAATCCAGCTGATAGCGGTGCCACCCTGCTGACCTTGGATGGCGCGACGGCAGCTAGTAGCGATTCGGACTTCAGCTTGCAACTGCAGCTCACCCCCGCGCTGCTTGCAAACGTCAAAGCAAGCTCGGGCCTGTGCACGCTGCCCACAAATTGCTACGTGCTGCTTGGGGCGGAAGCTCTCGCTGACATGTCTGGCAACCCCGTGATAGCCTCGAGTACCACCTTCCCTGGATTTGCAGTACAGAACTTGCAGCGTGATACGGTGCCACCGATTTTGACTGGCGCCTCGCTCAATATGCAAGATGGTGTGTTGACCCTTGCGTATGACGAGCCTGTCGTGGCAACACCCCTCAATGGCTCTAAAATCGAGCTCTTTGCGAGCGGTCAGATGACATGGCGTGTGACTTTGTCAACCGAGGCGGTTGTCAGAACGCCCAGCTCAAGCGTGACTCTACGTCTATCCAGCGTGGACGTCCGTGCTATCAAGAGCACATCGCTTGTGAGTAAGCCGATTTTGCTGCTTGACGCTGCTGAAGGGCTGGTGGAGGACATGGCCAACTTGCCCAACAATGCCCTGGCCAGCGCAAATGTGACTGTCGTGGTAGCACCCGTTGATACACGCGCGCCACAGCTTGTTAGCTTTGAGCTGGACCTGGACGAAGATCCTGGTCTCATCACGTTTACGTTCAATGAGCCCGTGAATGCCTCCTCGCTGGACGCCACCACCATGTTGCTTCAGCCCTCGGCTGATAACACAAGCTCCAGTCACGCCGTGGCCGCGTGCACGCTTGAACCCGAGTACGAGCGGGACGCAGCTGTTGACTTTGTTTTTGGCCAGACCGTGTTTGCGTGTCGACTGTCGGCAGCGGACCAAACGGCCATCAAGTCCAACCCGCATCTGGCCACGAGTTTGTCCACGACTTATCTGAGCCACGCTGGTGGTCTGGTCCTGGATATGAGTGGGAATGCGGCGGGTGCACTGTCCAACGCGACGGCGCAGCGAGCGCGCTTGTATGTGGGAGACAGCACACCGGCGCGTTTGACGTCGTTTACGCTTGATCTGAGTCTGCGCGAGCTGCGCCTGACCTTTAACGACGTCGTGGACCCGGTGACGCTGGTGAGCTCAGAGCTCCAGCTCTGGGGCAATGCAACAGGTGCCTTTGTGGCACATTCTCTCACGCTCGAGTCAATCCCGGTCACCACCAGCCCAAGCTATCATGTCGTGATTTCGCTTTCAGCCGCGGACTTTTACGCATTAACAGCTGCGGCTCCATTCCACGGGCTCAACATGGTCTATCTGACCATGACAGCTGCTGTGCTCGATGATGTCTTGGGGAATGACGTTTCTGCTGTCACTCAGCGACGACCTTCTTTGCTTGTGATTCCTGACAACTCGGCGCCCGCCGTCGTGGCCGTGGTTTTGAACCTGACTGCAGAGACTGTCATCTTTACGTTTTCCGAGTCGATTAACGCAAGCGCCCTTCAGCAAGGGCAGTTGAGCTTTGGCGACGTTGCAAACACGGAAAACGTGACGTTGACTGACGCCAGTGTTGTGGACTCCGACAGTCTGGAAACAGTCGTGTCGCTGTCCCTGGACGAGGAGTCCAGCCTGCGCATTTTGAGCAACAAGCAGCTTTGCACTAGCCAAGCCAATTGCCGGGTTCTCTTGACATCCGCCTTTGCCTCGGATTACAGCGGTAACGCTCTTGATTTGACTGATCTTGCCAGTGCGCCACTCGTTGTGGTGGCAGACGTGCGCTCACCTACCCCTGTAGGCTTCTCCGCCAACCTCGCTCTGGAGACACTTACGCTGACATTCTCAGAGCCTATGAATTGGACTTCAATTGACGTGACCAGTCTCTCTGTACAAACATCACGTACCATGCCCTCGGCCACGGTCACTTTGACCAGCGATTGCAGTGTGGTTGCAACACAGCGCTATGGCAGTGTAGGCGTTATTCAACTCTCGGCAGTCGTGGCAGCGGAGGTCAAGCAGGACCTAGAGCTCTTGTCCTCCGCAAATCTCACATGGCTGCAAGTCGACGCCGCGGGCATTCGAGATTTAGCTGGCAACGAGAATTCGGCGGCTGTGCTTGCCGTAGGCGTCTACACAGCAGACAGCACTGCACCTGTGTTGATCGGGGTGGCTGTGGATATGGATGCAGGAACCATGACACTCGAATATAACGAGCCCGTCAATACAAGCTCAGTTGTGGCAGACCTGGTGCAGGTTTCGCAAACTAACGGCAGCTATTCCACGACACTCGATGCTGCCACAAGTGTGGCAACAGCCGCGCGCTTGAGCCGTGTGATCCAGCTCAACTGGACGCAAACTGACCTGAACTTTTTCAAAGCCTCTGGCATTTTCCAAACACAAGCTGAAGGCTTTGTGCGGACACAAGCAGCCTTTGTCACAGATCGTGCCGGTAATGACAACGAGATGCAAATGCTTGCAGTCAGCAGCTATGTTGCGGATGCAACAGCACCTCGGCTATTGGGTTTTGATCTCAACATCTCCACGGAGGTGCCGTTTGTTGAGTTGGAGTTTAGTGAAGCGGTCAATGTCTCAACGCTCCGCCTAACGAGCATGACCTTCCGTGCAGCACAGTCCAACGATGAAGCCCGCGCTGTGAATGTCACACTTGGGACCCTTCTTGGTGTGGTTGACGCGCAAGCACATACCACCGTGCAAGCACAGCTCAGCGCACTGGATCTGTTGGCCATGAAGGACAAGGGTGTGGCATTGACTCGAAACACAACCTTTTTAAGTACTCTGACTGGCTTTGTGTATGACTATGCGGGCAATCCAAGTGCCGAGGTTGTCAGCAGCGCTGCGCTTCAAGTCTCCAACTACGTTGGGGATCAAACTGGTCCAGAGCTGCTATTTGCTGCTGTGGACTTGGATGCTGGTACACTGGATCTCACTTTTGATGAACCCATTGCCAATGGCACTCTCAATGCCAGTGGTGTGCTATTGAGCAACGTCTCTCAGCCTCTCGTGATTCCTTAAAGCCTGTCAGCTTCAGGATATGAATTCTGTCTTGTCTCCAATCGCCTCTTTCAAAATGTCTTTTCCCTCGTTTCTTGATCTACTTGTCTTTTTGACTTTTGGCTTGCACTCATCTCGACTTGGATGTTTCCTGAGCTGTGGCCATTCCTCTCTCGTCCTTTGTGCGCCCCGATATTTTATCACGAGTGACGCGTTTTATCCGATCTGTCCTAACCTCCTTTTAATTGAGTAGAACACTTTGTAACAACATTTCCGGTCACGCCTTGGTGGTCAAAAAGTATAAGACAACAAAAAAAGAAAGAAAAGAAAAAAAAACAGGGACAACGTCAAACAACATCCGAACATTGCAGTTCGCGCCGAGCCTCTGGGCTCAGTGTTTAGACGAACAATCCTCATTCACCCTCTGGACCTGGACTTGCCGAATGAACACGATTCTTGATGACATCAGCATTGAGTCGAAAGTCGCGAGCTGTGCTTCGCTTCATTTCCCTCAAAAGGGATGGCAAGTCGAGCTTCTTACTCAGCTGCGTTGGGCAAACAAGGCAACAGAGAAGTGAGAAAAGATGTGTATGCGTGCGTTTGTCTTGAAAACAAGCGCGCTCCCCTTCTTCAAAAAGAGAAATAACTGCCTGCAAGCCAAAGCTCATTCCCGGCCTCACTGCGATGAGATGCCGCTCAAATTGCTCGACGGCAAAGGTCAAGTCGGGAATAATGCGCGCATCCGTTTTGCCCTGGAATGTAGACAAGTGTCTTAATGTTAAATAAACAAGATTGATAAAGACTGGCAATGACAGTGGAAGCATGACAGTGGAAGCACGATCATCGACATACAGCAAGGGTACTTGAAGCGTTGAAGGCATCAATGTTGAGGGTCATGCCGGTGGGAATAGGGCCCGAGAAATATCGAAGGCATTTCGCAACAGAACCGTGCAATAGTCTGGTGCCATAACTGCACAAGCAAGCGCACTGAGTCGAGGATTCAACTGTTGAACGTCAAGCAATGAACAAAAGCGAACCTGGCGACACGTCGCAAGAGAGCCTTCACAAATCCGGTCAAGCATCCGTAGGCTCTCCTCACGCTCTGCAACGCGGGGTGGATCCAAGCGCATGGGTTAATGAAGCAGAAGCCAACGTCGGTGCGCGGTGCAAACTCCGACACGCTCTGACAGCATTGTGGGCGCGACCCATATGCGATTGTGGGCACGTGGGTCCTAAATCAAGGCAAAGTGATTGTTCAAATCGGTCTTACCTTATACAAGGCCACAAAGGGCTGAGCTTTGTTGTAATGAACGGTCAAGAGCGTGGCCAAGACATCTCCAGCGGTCAAGGCGACCGTACACAGCTGCTGCGCCATCGCAGGACAAATTGTCAGAAGGCTGTTGTGAGGTC
>NW_001865059.1:59068-77654 GCF_000002865.3 Monosiga brevicollis MX1
GGGGGGGGGGGGGGGGGGCACAGTAAGGGCCTACTTGATTGGAAGCCGTGGTTGAGAGTAGCCAATCAAAGAGGCAAGCTGCGGCTTCGGCATTCACAACGAATGGGGTGTCCAGCGTTGCAGCAATCTTCTTATTTTGCTTGCGACAAGCAGCAATTACATTCTGTCAATAAAATACCGCAAACCAAGGTCAGAAAAAGGCGTGGAAGCCGCGGTGGTGGTCTCCGAGAGCATGCGCACGTTTCGCCACTTGAAGAGTGCCGTCAAGCGATTGGCAGTCTCGAGAATGAGTTGCTCCCCAACGCTTCCCAACAGCGTTGCTTCCATAAGCGCATCGGCAAGCTTGACACAGGTCCGCGCCTTTTTAACATTGAGATCGCTCACGCTATGAAGAAAGCAACGACCAAGGTTGAACCGACAACGACATCAACGGGAAAAAGACGGGCCCAGGAGAGGCAAGAGCGGTTTGGAGGAGCGCGAAAGAGCCGTGATGAATGATGCATGCATACCTGCTCTCCGCTGACATGTCGCCGTGAATGGGAAGACGCAGCTCCTCTAGATCAGTCTCCAAAACGTGGGTGGCCAGCTATCAATGAAGTTTGCAGACAAAAAAAAGAAGAAGTGATGTTTCCACACGGACGCAAGCTAGGCGACAAGAAAGTCCCACACATACCATACTAGCAAGGCTCCAGCAAGATTGCTCCTTGATCCCGGAGGCTTCCGTTTTTTTTTTCGGGTGACAAGCGAGCCATTCCAGCAGGATGAGCAAACTGGCTCTGTCGACAGACAGTTGTCGTGGTGTCAGGGACGAGTAAGCTACCTTGGGAGACGCAGGCTTGCAGCAGGTCAGCAACAGGGAATACAACCTGAGCCTGCAAAGAAATGTTGCAGACAAGTCTGAGTATAAGAACAAAGGAAAAGCCGAGCAAAAGTGGAGGACAAAGGTGTTGCGGTGTTCACACCTCACTGTGGCGCATAGCGACGCAGTCATCCAGTGTAAAGGACAAATCTTTGCCAGCAAGGAGACCGAGCGACAACTGCAGAGGCCAAAACGACGGTTCATGAAGCAGGGTGAGAATCCTTTGCAAGCCAACGCTGGCCGTGACGCACGCACAAACAAAACGGGATAAAAAGAACACAACGCATGCGATGTCGAAAAAATTTCATCCCAACCTTTGAAAAGCAAAATTGAATCAGCATTTCACGATGCCGTTCACCAAGGCGCATCTTGGTAAGTTGCTGAAGGTCATGCCATCATGGACGAGACATGAGAACCACGGCGGGGAATCGAAAAAGCCCACAGCGCTGCCTTGAAGGTTGACGGACCTCATAAACAGCGCACGCAACAGTGGCATCTCGTGCTACAACAGCTTCAAGCATGGACAATAGCTGAAGGCAAAAGCTGTCAGCCCAGGTTGGCAGTGCTGGCAAAAGGGCAGCTGAATGCAAACTTTGGCTGGAACCGAACCCACCTCATCTTCGACATCAGACTGTGCTGGTGATGCCTGCACAGCATGGGGGAGCGAGCAGCGCCGCAAGGCCAAGTCAACTTTCGGGCTGAGACTGATTTGAACGTAACATTTCGCCACCTACTTTGAGCCAAATCAAATTGCAAAGCCCAGCATTGATGCGTGCTCCTGCATCACGACGCAGCCGACATTTGCGCAAAGCAAGCATCGCGCTGTTGCGAAACCCTGGTTGCGTCCAAAAGGGCCAGGCCAATGCCTAAATTTCCACCATTGCCTTGTGAGCACGACGCAAAGAGAGAATAAACAGACAACAGAATGAGCCTGATTGGAAGGCGAATCATGTGAGCAAGGGTCACGCCGACCTCAGCAGCACACCCCATCTTTTCAGGCGTGGTCATGTATAGCAGATCCAAGAGTCGAGATAGCTGAAGCTCGCAATTTTCATGGCGGTTGAGCTTGGCACAACTATATTTGAGCGAACAGAAGGTGATCTGGCACAAAGACGCATTGAAGTGGCTAGATTACCCAAGCAGGAAAGGCGCCTTACGATTGCAAGAGTGGTGCAATGTCAGTGGCCACTGCAGGCGTGCAGGAGGCAAAAATCGAAGCCACCGCATCCAAGACTTGAAGGCGCAGTGTCTAAGCAAAAGATACCACGACCAGCAAATTTACTTGCGCCATCGCGATCCTATAATGTGCCAGCGGGACAGCTCCCATGCAGGCTGACCTGGTTGTGAGCAGACAATTCTTGCAGGACTTGCAGGCCAATGGATCTGAAATTGACATGGGATATTTGGATGAGATGGACTGAAGCTCGAAGGCAAAAGGTCATCAGCCACTTCAGGCCTCATGCGAGTCAGGAGGAGGGGCAAAGAATGACCTTAGTGTGTCGGTGCGTTCAAGAAGATGTGTCAGGAAACGCAAGATGACAGCGTGCAAACATTCGCAGCCCGTGGGTATGGTAACAATGGCAGTCTACCAAGGCACAGGCATTCCGTTTGTGGGTGAAACAACCTTCCGATAGCAAAGTTGTCAAGGTAGGAAAAAAAAAAAAAAAAAAAAAAAAAAAAAAGCACAAACCTACCTGAAGGCTCGAGCGCACATTTCGGGCAGGGATTTGAAGGGCATTGAACCAGGTTGCAGTTTGAGAAAATTGTTCATCGCGTGCTTCTTGTTCCAAAGCCACCTGCCAAAGCGGTCGCAGCCGGAGCAGCAGAAGCTTGAACAAGCGTACCAACTCATGATTCTTTGATTAATGTCATTTTTTTTTTCTTTTTTCTGCGATCTTCGTACCCGCAACAGAGCTGAAAAGCCGTCTTCATGGCGCGGGAGGTGAGCTATGGTCCAGCAGAGCAGAATGGCGCTTGGCGACCATACAGTGGCTTGCTTCAAGTGACGCCCGACGTCTCGGCAGAATGCCTATCAGCAGCCCATGGCCATGACAATCGGCATTGATTATTTTTGGGCAGCTTTTGAGCGTCAGTACGACAATAAGCAAGCTCAGGAGAGCAACGGAAGAGGCAGCATTGGAGGGTGTATCAATGCGCAAGTAGGTAGATATGATGTGAAGAGAAAGAAAAAAAAGGGTGAGAGAAAGGAGAAGGTCACAAACCTGGTTGTGACGAACGGCTTGGAGAAGAGTTTGGATAACGTCGTTGTGCAACACTCTGTTGTTGGTGTGTAGCATATCCAGGCGGTTCAGCAATGCTGCCACAACGGGGCGCATGTCTCCCTGTCGTTGGTTGAGCAAAGCGGGCCGAAGCGATGGATGAGCACGAAGAGCAAGGATAGCTTGCTCAGACAAAAAGGCTCTGCCGCCCGCGCACAGCTGCCGTATCGAGCCACACGGCAACTCCTTGAAGCGAAGCATGGCGTCCCGAGGAGAGATACCTTCTGACTATAGGGCAAGATGTCTTGTAGGAGGGTGGCGAGCAGGTCGGGCTCGGAGGCAGTGACGGCTCGAGCCAGAGCGGCGCGCAGGGTGCGAAACTGGGCAGGAGTGAACACCCACTGTCGAAAGGCACGGCAAAAGGCGGCGAGCATGCGAGTGTCCATGCGACCCGAGAGTAGAGCATTGAAGGCATGATCTGCCAGGGCACGGCCGTCAGAAATGTGGCCTGGCAGGAGCGTGAAACGGGAGAGGTGGGTCAGGAGGTGTTCCAAAAGTTCCATGGTCAAGCCAGTCGCAAAGGCGAGGTCCTGCTGGGCAAGGGCATCCTCAAGCGCGCGGTATGCGGGGAGGAGGATGACCAGGTCAAGTGCTTTGGCCCGTTGACTCGCGACGTTGAGAAACTGATATAGGAAGCGTTCATGACAAGCGGCATCCTCGAGCAGTTCGGCCACGTTCAGGAGTGACGGCTTTTTTGAAGTGGCGATCACATCGTTGGCGAGTGCAGCCAAATCACGCCCCGATTGAAGCCGCTGTCGCCAATCCTCGTTGACGGGCATGTCCCTGGGTCACAACCGAGCCCAACCCAGCTCCTCTACACAGCAACCACCCCCGTCTATCGTGTCCGGAAGCGGTCGTCATCCAAGGCTGAGAAAAAAAGTCAGTGAACCCGTCGCTCGCCACACTCGCGCGCCCGCGCCGCCACGGCAAAGTCAGCAGAGTAATGAAGTAAATGAAGAACGAATGTTAGTTTTTGTAGATATCAAGGTAAGTCATGTGCTGAAAGTTGCAGACGTATATAGAGAAGATGTCGATATGAGTAGAGCGCGCCACGAACAGGTGAATTGTCGACAAAAAAAATAACGGTTCGAAGCTGTTCTCGACGGCGCAAACGGAATGTTACAAGACCCCTCCATAGTATAATATTTAATTGTCAGCGTTTTTCTTGGTGCAGATTATATGCCATTGGTTCCAGCTGACCCCCAAGAAAGCTGGGTGCGTTGAATGGGTTTTCACACCACCCCCACAAACAAAAGAAACTTGCTTCAGTTGGTAGCGCCCATAGCGTCGATTGTTTCCTTATGACTGACTAGCCGTTAGGAGAGAGAGAGAGAGAGAGAGAGAGAGAGAGAGAGAGAGAGAGAGAGAAACCAAAGAGAGATGAGGGAGAAGAGTGAGAGAGATATGAGAGTGAGAGAGAAAGCAGAAAGAGAGATGAATTGAAAGAGAGGTGGAAAGCGAAAAAGGGCAGCGTAAGGCAGACGGCGAGGAGCTGCCATCAAAGGAACAAGTCAAGGCAGACGTAAATCCAACCTTGAAAGCGACACAGACAGCTAAGCAAGCGGTAAGAGGGTCAGAGAGACACAGAGAGAGAGAGAGAGAGAGACAGACAGAGAGAGACAGAGAGACAGAGCAAAAGAGACAGAGAGAGACAGAGAAACAGAGAGAGACAGAGAGAGTTTGAGAGAGAGAGAGAGAGTTTGAGAGAGAGAGAGAGAGTTTTTGAGAGAGAGAGAGAGAGAGACAGAGAGACAGAGAGACAGACAGAGAGAGTTTGAGAGAGAGAGAGAGAGAGAGAGAGAGAGACACACACACACACACACACACACACAGAGACGGAGCAGATTCACGACGACAACGTCGCTGGCGTCGGGGTGTAGAGCGACGACAAGGAGGGCTGCGGTTAACCTTTTGGCGTCGTCAGCTGGCCGTGTGTGGGGTCTGCATGGCATAGCGTCGCAGATTCCTTCCCGCCTTGCAAGATTATTGGGGTGGGATCGACTGATTGACGGGCCTCTTGCTTGTCACAGTATCTCTCCCCCATCGTGGCCACGAGCGCACGCTGGTTGTGGCGTTGATCAGAATGCAACCGATTGGCAGCGCAACTTTGACAGTCGCATCGATTGCCTACAGCCCTGACGTGTGGTACTGAGCCATCCAGACGGGTCTGGGGCGTGGGCCAGTTCCACCCAGAGGGGTGAAGTCGCATTCACCCCATCAAACGCCACAAAAACACAAATCTCAGAGCACACGCCCCGCCCCGCGCATCTCAACCCACGCCATGCGGTGGTCACAGTCTCTGCTCGCTGCGCTTTTGTGCCTGTTGGCGTTCTTTCATCGGGTACGACAGGCTGGGTATCATTCAGAACTGTTGAGTGTCCACTTCCGTACGTGCCGTACCTAACGGCTGCCTGCATTCTTTGCTGCTTGATCGTCTTGCCGCTTCGCTTCATCACAGGCTTTCGCGCAAGATGTGACGCTTGCAGACGTGCTGGCGCTCGAGTCGGCTCTGCCAGGTAGAGGCTTTGTCCCTCAACTCATCCTGCCGCGCCCGTGGCAGCCCTCTTCAGCATCTCATAGGTTTGACCATTTTGCAGGAAGTACCTCCACCACCATGAGCCCGGGCATTGCCCTCCCCAACGGCAATGGCTCGCTCTATGCGCCGCCAACCCTGGCGCTTTCGCTTCCTGAGCGGCCCACTCTTCCCGTTTTCGCAGATTTCGCAAATGCCACCACCACGTCTCCGACATCCATCCTCACTACCCTGACCGACGCTGTCACCACCGCCATCACAACCACCATCGATGACACCACGGCAAACACGACGACAGATGCTTCCGTCACCACACCTACACCCAGCGATATCGTACCGACCAGCAGCTCGGTCCTTCTCCAGCCCTCCTCTTCCATCGTGTTTGCCCCTTCTTCCAGAACACAAAGCGTGTCTCCGTCGTCGTCCGCTTCGCCAGTAGCCCCATCATCCTCGGTGCTCTCGAGCCTGATGTCCTCCATCGCATACACGACAACTACCTCCGCGCTCTCGAGTGTTTCCTCGGTAGTCCCTTCCACCACTGCGTCATCTTCCTTCGAGGTATCTTCCACGCTGTCATCTAGCCCGAGCAGCACAACAGATACTTACTCTACCAGCACTATCGCGCCGGGCACTAGCAGCGTTTCTACCCCTTCATCCATCACCTCCGCGACTCCAATGGCTCCTTCGAGCTCGTCTTGGAGCTCAACCTCAAGCACTGTAATCTTTTCGAGTGACAACCCGAGTACATCAAGCATCGTTGTTAGTAGTAGCAGCACAGCCTCTATCCTGACTTCAGCAGCGCCATCCAGCAGCACGCTTGACATGACGCCCGTCTCCTCTTCCTCATTGACCTCGCTTACAACATCTTCGGCTAGCGCACAGCCATCCTCTTCAGCCAGTTCCGTCAGTAGCTCAGTGATCCCTCCCACCAGCACCATGGTGGCCGTCAGCAGCAGCTCGGGAGTTCACAGCAGCACTGCCTTTGGCTCTAGCACCAACCTGCCAACGCCCTCCTCCATCGCTTTGTCAAGCGCAACGATCAGCGCCAGCATACCTCCGGTCACAAGCTCTTCGCAGGTGCTCGAGCCCAGCAGTACGCTGCTCGCCCCATCCTCAACCTTGGTCTCACCAAGCATCAGTGTCTCCGCCAGTGAAGAACCCTTGCCCAGCTCCTCAAGCGTTCAGCTTCCGAGTGTTTCCTCTTCAATTGGCCTTGCGACTTCAGTGCTTCCGTCAGTTTCCACCACATCGGCAGGGCTGGAGAGCACCTCCACCTTGATGGCTTCCAGTACCCCCGGTCCGTCGAGCATCACACCGTCCACCAGCCTTTCGTCCAGTACCAGCGCCAGCGATGGATACACCTCTCCTTCTTCCTCGTCTCCCTTCTTTTCTGCAAGCGCGAGCAGCCATGTCCCGGCCAGCAGCTCGGCCCCTGTGGCGACAAGCACCGAGACCATTCTCTCCTCCTCCACGGCAAGCCCCGCGCCATCTTCAACATCATCAACATTTGTTTCGAGCTCCCCGCCCACCTCAAGCCTGGCCTCGTCAGGTGTCTTTGGTAGCGCAAGCTCTGCAATGCCAAGTGCCATTCCATCTTCGTCAACTGTCACTTTTAGCTCTGACGCTGCAACGATGAGCACCATATCTTCAAGCTCCTTCTTGCCATCTCAAAGTAGCGTGGCAAGCTTCACATCAAGCTTGTTCTCCTCCACCATGACATCTTTTGTCACGTCAAGCACGGAACAGGTTTGTCACAGATTGTCAGTCCAAAAAAGATGAAACGCTTGCGCGCGCTCACGCTGCTCTTTGTACCTCGTGCCATAGGTGCCCCCGAGTAGCACGACAGCCCTGCCCTCGTCCGCAACCTTGGGCGTCTCCACCAGTCTGACATCAAACCCAATCACGACGTTGCTTCCCACCCCGTCCTCTTGGCAAATGCCGGGCACGACAACAGACTACTCGCCCTCACCCTCCACTTCCAGCTCAGCTATTCTCTCTGCCTCCAGCTCCTTGTCGGTGGTGCTGACATCATCATTGTCGAGTAGTAGCGCAACCCCGTCGCTCAGCTCGGTGACCTCGAGTAGCTTTGGAACTACCAGCATTCCCAGTGTCAGCTCAAACTTGGTAACCCCTGCAGTGGGGTCCTCCAGCGCAGGTGTTAGTCTTCCACCGAGTACACCCGTTGTCACGACCAACACCGCTGTGCCGACTAGCTCGACTGCATACGTTGTGGCGACCTCAAGTGTAGTTTCCAGTGTGCCCTATCCAGCAACAACTAGCTTGACGTCACTTAGCAGCGCGTATACATCTCTTGCTTCAACAAGCGATATGGCTGGACCCAGCTCAAGCTCGGACACGTTTGCTACTTCAGACGTTTTTTCATCCGTACAGGTCACTATCAGCTCCACTGCAAGCTCAACGGCCCTATTCAGTACCTCTGTTGCACCTGCTAGCAGTGATGCCACCAGCAGCTCGGCAGCGACGAGTATTCCCGGTTCAAGCTCCAGTTTGTTGTTGCCATCTTCTGTTGCAACCTCGAGCTTGCCTGTGAGTTTGACTAGTAACATCCCAACAAGCTCCCTCACACAGAGTGCGATGCTGACCTCTGACCTGCCTGAGCCAACATCGTCCAGCACAGCCAGCGTGGGCACCACCAGTCTACCGGGTTCATCCTCTTTACCAATGCTCAGCTCTACGAACGTGGTCATGAGTTCTTCTGCAGTGCCCAGCAGCTCATCATTGGCGCCGTCTAGCTCGACATTTGTTTTGCAACCCCCTAGCACGGTTGTCACTCCACCGTCTCTACCCAGCAGCCCTCTCGTGCCATCATCGGCCTCTTCACTTGTTATGCCAGAGCTACCTTTTACTCTCCCACCCAGCCCACCGATATTATCAACGTCGATGCTGAGTATTCCAGTCTCACCCTCTGCGTTGATTTCTCCGATGCCTCCTACGACGCTGCCCCCACCCAGTCTGCCCAGCCTATCTTCCCCTCCCATGCCTTCCAGCTCGCCATCGTACCCAAGCAGCGCTGATCCGTTACAGTCACCCACATCACCATTGCCACTAAGCTCTTCAAGTGTCGTCACTGGTAGCACCTCGAGCCTTCCGTTTCCAGCTTCGTCCAGTGTGGGCATGGTCTTATCGTCAACCAGTTCTTACGGTTTGGCTAGCAGCACTGCGTTTCCGGCACTCTCTTCAACTGCATCGGTCACACCAACGCCGTCTACGACGCAAACGGTCTCAACTCCATTGAGCTCACCTCTGCCAAGTCCCACCTCTGTAATATCAAGCACGACGCTGCTCTCTGCAAGCACGAGCGACCTGATGACACCTTCTTCCTCACAAGCTTTAACATCCACAAGCATGGGCACAGCAACTGATTTTGTGAGTTCCATGCTCACCAGCAGTGAGTTTGTAACAACCTCTGCCTCTCAGTTTGCTTCATCTGCCGAGATAAGCAGCGCTTCCGCATCGTTGGTATCACCAACCAGCCTGTTACCGAGCACGTCATCTCCTTCTGTCTCCACTTTGCTCTCGACCTTGCCATCGCTCAGTGCATCCTCAGTATTCACGACAGCAGTAACCGAAGCCTCAACCTCAGTTTCAAGTCTACCAAGCTCTGGAAAGTTGTCGAGTATCAGCACGAGCAGTGCACAAGCAGTTCCCAGTTCATCACTGTCCAGCAGTGTCACCATCAGTTCGGCCATGGACTCCACCAGCACGGTGCTGCCGACACCTTCCGCAACTCAAGCTGCGCCCTCAAGCACAAGCGCGCTTTTGCCGTCCACAAGTCTCCTCTCGACCAGCATGAGCAGCTTTGTGCAGCCGGCATCAAGCAGCGCTGTTCCGTCTTCCCTAAGCTCTATTGCAACCGATTCGAACAGCGTCACGTCAGCAATCACAACCAGCAGCCTTTTACCAACAGTAACAGCGAGCAATCCCGTTGCCGTCAGCTCTTCCTCTCCCATAGCTACCACCGTGCTTGCAACTCAAACGATTGCCCCCAACTCCAGTCTCATTGAATCCCCAGTGACAACCAGCACATCAGTCATTGTGCCACCTTCGTCATCGACGTCGTTTGCGTTGTCTTCCTCATCCGTACAATCGATCGACGTGACACCGTCGACATCATCAACGTCGTTTGCTCTTTCTTCGTCTGCTGCTACCACATCATTGATTGATGTGACACCGTCGACATCATCGACGTCGTTTGTTCTGTCATCGTCGTCTGCTGCTGCCACGCCGTCGACATCATTGACGTCGCTTGCTCTGTCTTCGTCTGCTGCTGCCACATCATCGATTGATGTGACACCGTCAACATCATCGACGTCGTTTGTGCTCTCTTCATCGTCTGCTGCAGCCACGCCGTCAGCATCATCGACGTCATTTGTGCTCTCTTCGTCTGCTGCTGCCACATCATCGATTGATGTGACACCGTCGACATCATCGACATCGTTTGTGCTCTCATCGTCGTCTGCTGCTGCCACGCCGTCGACATCATCGACGTCGCTTGCTCTGTCTTCGTCTGCTGCTGCCACATCATCGATTGATGTGACACCGTCAACATCATCGACATCGTTTGTGCTCTCTTCATCGTCTGCTGCTGCCACATCATCGATTGATGGGACACCGTCGGCATCATCGACGTCGGTTGTGCTGTCATCGTCGTCTGCTGCAGCCACGCCGTCGACATCATTGACGTCGTTTGTCCTGTCATCTTCGTCTGCTGCTGCCACATCATCGATTGATGTGACACCATCAACATCATCGACATCGTTTGTGCTCTCGTCATCGTCGTCTGCTGCAGGTGACACCGTCAACATCATCGACATCGTTTGTGCTCTCGTCATCGTCTGCTGCTGCCACATCATCGATTGATGTGACACCGTCAACATCATCGACATCGTTTGTGCTCTCGTCATCGTCTGCTGCTGCCACATCATCGTCATTGATGTGACACCTTTGTGCATCATCTTCGTCGTTTGTGCTCTCGTCATCGTCTGCTGCAGCCACGCCGTCGTCATCATCAACGCCATTTGTGCTCTCTTCGTCTGCTGCTGCCACGCCATCAATTGACGCGACGCCCTCAACATCATCGACGTCCTTTGTGTTGTCATCGTCATCTGTTACAGCCACGCCATCGATCGAAGTGACGCCATCCACATCATCGACGTCCTTTGTTCTGTCGTCTTCATCTGCTGCTGCTACATCTTCAGCAGACGTGACACCTTCGACATCATCGACATCAACTGTGCTCTCGTCATCGTCTGCTGCAGCCACATCGTCGACATCATCAACGTCATTTGTGCTCTCTTCGTCTGCTGCTGTCACGTCATCTGCTGACGCGACGCCCTCAACATCATCGACGTCGTTTGTGTTGTCATCGTCCTTTGTTACAGCCACGCCATCGATCGAAGTGACGCCATCCACATCATCGACGTCCTTTGTTCTGTCGTCTTCATCTGCTGCTGCTACATCTTCAGCAGACGTGACACCTTCGACATCATCGACATCAACTGTGCTCTCGTCATCGTCTGCTGCAGCCACGCCGTCGACATCATCAACGTCATTTGTGCTCTCTTCGTCTGCTGCTGCCACGTCATCAATTGACGTGACGCCCTCAACATCATCGACGTCGTTTGTGTTGTCATCGTCCTTTGTTTTGTCTTCGTCTGCTTCTGCCACATCTTCAGCAGACGTGACACCTTCGACATCATCCACGTCGTTTGTGTTATCATCGTCTTTGACAGCTACCCCTTCCCTGGATGTAACACCATCGACCTCGCAGACGTCTCTCATGTTATCATCAAGTGCTGCAGCTACCTCCTCGCTAGACGTCTCAGCATCGCTGTCCACTGCAGCTTCTTTGTCCTCCACAACTGCCGTCACCTCGTCGTTAGCAACATCGGCGACCGTGCAGACTGTTGTGCCCTCGGTGAGCTCAATGACGTCTTTGGCAACACCGTCATCATCCAGCGTGTTTGTGATACCTTCATCCTCAGTGGCCACCACACCACCTTCAACCACAAGCACCACACCATCACCTACGACAACAACTATGACCACGACTGACCAAACGCCCACCACCCTCGTCACTCCTGACACCACCACGATCCCCATCACCTCTACCACGCCGATAACGACGACCGACGACGTCACGACAAGCGAAAACACTGGTGGGAGCGGATCAACTTCAGACACGGTGGCAGACACAACGACAGAGGTCACTACCACCTCGCCAGTGACCACAGACTCGAGTGGCAGTGGCGACTTGTTCACAACAACATCTTCAGAGCTGACGACAGAGGACTTGACAACATCTGAGTTTGATTTCAGCGGCAGCACCTCGACTGAGACTCTGAGTTCAAGCACCACCGACACCATAACCACCGATTCAATCACCACCACTACCGCTACTACCGGTTTGGTCACTACGCTCCCGCTCACCACCACTGCCACTACCACTACCACTGAAACTGGAAGTGGAGAGGTCAACACCACCTCCGCCTTCCCAGAAACAACTACTTTTGTTAGCTCGACAACCAGCAATGTTTCAACTAGTCCCGATTCAACTCAAACAACACCGGCGCCGTTCACGACGACCAGCCTGCCGGGTACAACTTCGCCCTCAACATCCTCGGGACCTGGAAGCGGTGAAACGACCACAACAACTGCACCAACAACGAGCACATTGCTTACAACGACAGATGACAGTAGTGGCCAATCCACGTCGACTACCTTTCCATCATCCAACTTGACAACAACCATCTCAACAACCACAGAAAATGTTACTTTGGCCACAACCACGCCCGTAACAACCACGGACACAACAGCCACATCAACAGCCACATCAACAGCCACATCAACAGCCACATCAACAGCCACATCAACAGCCACATCAACAGCCACATCAACGGCCACAACAACGGCCACAACAAGAGTCACAACAACGGCGGTAAACTCCACCTCCATTACAACCGCCTCGACGCCTTCTACGACCGAAAATGTAACAACCACAGACTTTCCCGTCACCACAACATCCTCTGTTCCCGTCACGTCTTCTGCCAACATCACGACAACCATCGCGCCATTAACATCGACTACGCCCGTCCAAACTACGACGACGGTTCTGCCCACTTGTGCCAACACAACGCAATACCTCAACCTCAGCACTGGACTCTGTGTTAATCTGACGGAATGTGGCAGTGGCACATTTGAAGCTTCGCCGCCTTCAGTGACCAGCAATCGCATTTGTTTGACATTGACGACGTGCAATGCAAGCAATGCATATGAGATTGCAGCACCCACGCCGACGAGCGATCGGCAATGCCAGGGGGCATCTATCTGTACAGAAGCCGAGTATATTGCCACACCGCTGTCCGCGACGAGCGACCGCGTTTGCCGTCCCTTGACAACTTGTTCTCCCAGCGAAGAGCAGTTTGAGGCTACAGCTCCAACTGCAACTAGCGATCGTTTTTGTGCAAATGCAACACAGTGTCAAGCTTGGCAATACCAGACATCACCGATCGGCGTGAGCAATGATCGCAGCTGTGCCAACATTACTGTTTGTACAGAAGGACAGTTTGAGAGCGGCATGCCCTCGAGTACCACAGATCGCGAGTGCAGCAACGCAACCACGTGTCATATCAGCTGGCAGTATGAAGCGACGCCGTTGAGTCCCACCGCAGATCGTGTTTGTACTCCAGTGACCAACTGCAGTGCCACTGAGTATGCCTCGGTATTGCCCACAGCGACAACAGACCGCGTGTGCACAAATTACACGGTTTGCTCAGATTATGAGTTCATGTCGACCATGCCAACTAGCACATCTGACCGTGAATGCAGCTGCGGGTTCTTGGACAGTGAAGGGGAATTGCGGATGTCGTTGACCTTTACTGGGGTGCGAGATGCTCTGGCTAGTGCCAATCAAAGCGTAATCGATGCTTTTCACCAGGCCGTTGCAGAGGCGCTCATTCAAGAGACCGCCGTGCAATTTTTGACCCGCGTTTCGGCAGCTCAGCTTGCCAGCATAGACAGCGTGGAGGATGCGCGAGCCCTCAACGGTCTTAACTTGACTGTTGACCTTGAAGATCCAAACTTGACTTCTCTGGATGTGGACCGCATTCTAAAGTATTTTTCACTCGATGCCTGCTTTATTACAAATCTCACGGGCACACCAACAGCCAGTGCCAGTCAGCGCCGACGACGCGATGTGAGTTCGGAGGTCAATTTCGATCTGAGTGTGTTGCCAAACATTCTTGCGGACCTGGCGTGCTTGGTATACGATACCAACGCTGAATTTTCGGGTGCGGTGCTTGATGCCGTTCGCCAGTCACAGATGGCGTTTGTTCAAGATGGCACTGAGATTTCCAACCTGGCCGTGACCAATGCGGCGGGTAATTGTTTGTGTGGATGCCCTTCGACCACGAGGGCCGGTGAAGGGGAGAGTGGGAGCAATTTGCCTTTTGCCAGCAACGTTCCAATGTGGTTGGCCACGTTGGCTGTGCTACTGGCATTGATCCTTGGGCTTGTGATGTTGGTATTCCTGCGGCGTCGGCCATCTGCCGATGCTGCCGTTCTCAAAGATACTTCCTATATACAGCCTCCAAGTGCTTTGCCGGGCTACATCGAGCCACCCAAGTATCCCTTTTTCATGAATCACGAGCCCCTTCAATCAAAGACAGCGCCCGAGTACCAACCACCGCCCCCGTGGACGCCCCGCCTGGGTGGAGACGCCGAATTCGAAGAGTGGCCCAATGACGACGATCCCCTCTATGACTTTGCCGACAACACGCCGCTACCTGATTACGAGCAGCCGCCAGAATATGCCACGGTGCATGACTATGACTTGGTGGATCCGGAGGATTTGTTTTTGGATGTGGATGGGTCTGTGGCCACGTCCTTTTTCAACGTTTCCGGCACAGAAGATGAGTTATCCCTGTACAGCGATGCAACCTCCCTACGAGATGACTATACGTTACCCTCGGATCTTTTGGATGATTACTTGGAGCCCCCCATGATGGACTTTGGTCCTCGCTCAACAACAATTCCCGCCTATGAAGATGCGCCAGCCTTTCCCTTCAAACAATGATGAGCAGCTGAATACTTACATTAGCAGATAGAACAAAAGGAACATAAAAATAATGACTCCGTTTTGGTGATTTTTAAAAGACTTTGACTATTATCGGTTCTGCAGACGACGAGACGCATGATGTCTTGCACTGCCATTTGAGCTTTGTGAAAGTGTTTGGTGCATCAAGCTTGGATGATGATTATGCCGTGTATGCACGAAACCGGTCCAGGGTGTAGAAAACAAGGTTAGATTGGCGTTTGTTTCCTCAACTTCAGTCAGACGTCATCTTGCTGCTGGCGCTTCTGCACCCCACCTCATGTACATGAATGTGAATTGAAGAATCAATCGAAATCATCAGTCGATTTGCGACTTGTGATCAAGGATATCAAAACAAGATCAAAAGAACTATGCTTTAAAAAGCTTCGGTAGGCCTTCCCAGACCTAACACACATATGACCAGGAAATACATTCGGGAGCATGAGAGGCTAGAACCTCGGGAAGCAAGATTGTTCAATGACGGGTGAGGCACACGCCCGTACCTTGTGGTATTTGTCTTGACGGGCACCACTCCCAGTCATGGCCCACGCGGTGGTCTAAGCAACAAGCAACACGCGTGAGCTGAGCCCAAACCCAAAACTGAAAAGCGCGAGCCATTGAACATTGTACCTTGACGCTAAGACTGGTTTCAAACATAAAAGCTTGTGTGCCCTCTGCGACACGTTCGGGCACAAGCTTTGCTTTGCTTGCGCCCTCAAAACATTGGCGGTCCGGTCCGTGGGGCGTCATCATGGAGTGAAGGGTGGCGCCGCCAGGTTGGAAGCCTTCCGCCTTGGCCTCGTAATGCCCATGGATCAGCCCCATAAACTCGGACATGCAGTTGCGGTGATAGTAGGGTGGACGGAAGGTGTGCTCTTGCACGGACCAACGGGGCGGGAAGATGACAAAGTCCACCAATGCCAGTCCCGGCACGGGCGTTGGGCACGTGAGGACGGTGAAGATGCTTGGGTCCTGGCGGCATTGTCAGGCCGTGAGAATCAGAGACGGTGACCCAACTTGAAGCAAAGCATTCCAGGGCACGTACGATGTGATCAAAGCTGACAGAGTTGATGACGTTGAAGTCAGCCAGGTTGTATTTGAAAGGCGCATAGTTGCCATGCCACGCCACCACATCAAAGGGTGAATGGTCCTGTGGTAAGTCCAAACAGTCAGTGAGCCAACGCGGCACCTGAGCCTGTCCAACCGTCGGGTTCAGGTTGTGCCCACCTGGGTGGCAGCAAAGAAGCGCTGGTGGTACTTGGAGTAAACGGTGTAGGGCTCATCCACGTCCTCAAACCACGCGGTTGGGGTCATGAAATCACGAGGGTTGGCCAAGCCGTTGGCACCGATGGGGCCCAGACTGGGCAACTCGAAATGACCACTGAAAACTTCACAGATGTAACCCCTAGGAGAAGAATGATATTAATTCTCGCATGTGAGGCGCTAGTCTAGCCAGAGTACAAAAGGCGCGGAAAAGTTGGCCAACTAGGAAGAACGTTGTTTGCATACCGGGAGGGTCCTGTGACGTTGACTTGAAAGCGGATGCCGCGCTGGATCACGCAAATCTCATTGGGAGCCACCTTCATCTTGCCAAACTCAGTCTTGATGTCTAGGGTGCCCTGCTGCGGAACTAAAGCCATGGTACGGCAAAAGGCCAAGGCACAAGATGAGCGGGGAGAATATGAACAAGGTGGGCGACTCAACAATGGAAACTCCAAGAGGATGGTTTGCAACATGACCTTGGGAAATCGATACCAACACGACAACCTACCAATGAGGAAGTCGCCATCCGAGTTGTACAAGGCAGCATGGTCCATTGAGGTGTTGCAAGCGTAAATGTGAAAGGCTGTTCCACTGCGCATGCTGGCGTCACCAGCTCCAGCCACCGTGGACAGGCCCTATTAAGCATGATGAGGCATATTTCAAGCGAGTCAGTCCCGTGCGGTCGTGTGCACGCATCACCAAACCTTGATTCCTGTTCTTCCCAGCTTGACAATAAAATAATGGTCATCAAAAAGGGGGGCTAGTCAGACAGACAGGCCAGTGGAAAGAGCTTGAATGGCAGGTGTACCTGGACAAAGTTGGTTGGTGCATCCGGAATAGGAAAGGGATTCCAACGGAGCTGGTGGGCATAACGGCAAGTGTGAGCAAATAAGCCAGGGAGATTGCTGAGCAAAGAAACGCAGTCAGGTTCCTTCGTTCCGTGGCGCTGGCACACCAAACCTGGTTAGGGTCGGAGACGGCGTCAGCAAAGGATGGGGCCAGGTTTCCAATGTCGACTGCCTTGTATGGCTCGTGGCCTGCGGCAGGGCGGATGCGATACAGCCAGCTGCAGAAACATGGCCGGCAGGAGACATCAGGATGAGAGCGGTTTGACTCTAGATGTGAGGAGCGGAAATTTCTGGCCAACTGAGGTGGCGAGCAAATGGCGAGATCACGCCCACCTGCGAAAGTTTTCTTTGCGGGGCTGAGTAAAAGCAGTTCCAGAGAGCTGTTCAGCGTAGAGGCCAAGGGGGCACTGTTGTGGTGCGTTCTAAAAAGTACAGAATCAGAAGGACTCAGGATGAGGCGGAGAGTTGTTGGCTTGCACAGATCGTAGTGTGATAGGGTGAACTGCAAGGCTGCACGGACCTGGCCTTGAGGCAGGGCACCAGCCCGTGCTTCCGACGAGACCTCTTGGTTCAGGCCAGTGAAATACTGTCACACAAGAACACGGGCACCCATGTGAAGGGTGAGAAGCAAACAGGGGTGATGCAGACGAGAAGAAAAAGAGGAGGAGGAGGACGACGACGACGACGATGACGAGGAGGAGGAGAGGCAGAGGCAGAGGCAGACACAATGGAGTCCTCGACCTGGGCAGAGGATGTGCACATACCTTGATGCCATCCTCCTCAACGAGACCATGACCTAGAGTAAAGAAGCAAGTCAGTGCACGATCCACCGCGCAGGTGAGCAGGCACGTGTGAGCCAAGACGCTGGGGGAGGGAAGGCGGAATTCGCGCCGAACCCGTCTGAGGGAGGATCGAGGATCGTACCCGCCTGCTTGCGCTGAGCCGACGAGGCCTCAACCTTTGGGCGCTTAGCAGCCTCAGCCATGATACCAGGACTTCCCAAAAAAAAAAAAAAAAAATGCACCAAACCAAATGCAATCGTCCAGCAGCAGCCCTTGAGACCAGGAGCACAGGAGAAGCACACGGGAAGAGGGGAAGAGCACACGGGAAGAGCACACAGGAGCACTGGGGAAGAGCACACAGGCGCACTGGATCAGTGGAGCACTGGATAGTAGATCAGTGGATCAGCAGGAGCTCGACCGGCGAAACTGTCTCTCTCTCTCTCTTTGTGAGAGAAGAGCTTTGGAAGGGTTGTGCGGGGTAGAGAAGCGGGCTAGGTTGTGGTGAGTTTTCAGAGGGATGGTAGTATTGAAACATGAAATGGTAGTTGAAAGAAAGCCGATATTAGAGAAGCTGGCAACCTAATGCGTTATATCCAGAGAGAGGCTTAAAGTTGCTGTTTTCAGGAGAGAGAGGCAAAGATGCCGTGACGGGCAACGCACACCATTACTGCAGTGAAAGTGTGATCAAGTGTAACGTGAATTGCGTCGGGGAACCGGGTCGTGATGTAATCGGTACAAGACGGGTAACAACAACTGTACAAATACACTGTTGGATCAGGCTGTAACAAAGATATATCTCAAACTGCAGTTGTTACGGAATATAGATGGTTATCCTCACTGCGTTCATGCTAATCGTGTTTTTCAGTGACAACAACAACAACAACACCGTGCTGCGCGCTGCGCGTCTTTC